>NC_056738.1:472572551-472657551 GCF_019279795.1 Protopterus annectens
TAGCATAATGGCATTAAATGTGGGTGGCATGTTGTACAGGTGCATAGCTAAAGTGTACCTTGAAAAACTGAATTTACAGTTATTGTCAATGCACAAAGGGGATGACTGTAAATGCAGAACACTGTATATGCACAACTATCACCCAAGGTGATAATTCACAATGATGGGAGTTCATGTGCAACTCATCCATATATCACCAATGTGACTGTTCCTTATGTAATGCCTGCAGTTACACTTTTGACATATGGGGTTGCCTCACTCTATGTCAGAAAGGCCCTTTGATTTTAAAGAGCTACACCATTGCTTTGTAATTATTCAATGATGTGCTTTGCTAATGTATATTTCTGACGTTTTGCAGTGTAGTGTGGAGCTGATCATGTTTAAAATCTGGAGTAGGCCTCCGTAGTTTCCTATTTATCTACAAGGCTTTCAAGAAAATTATATATGGAGTGAGTGATTGAAGTATTATGCTATCTCTAGCATAAATGCTTTTGGAATCTAGTTTCTGAACTAATCACTCCTGAAAACATTTCCCATAAACTTACAAGGTAAAAAAATAAACACCATCATCACAAGGTATTTCATTATGCTCCAGATGTGCCACACATGCGTACATAAACACACACGAGTGTGTGAGTGTGTGTGTGTGTGTATGTGTGTGTGTGTGTGTGTGTGTGTGTGTGTGTGTGTGTGTGTGTGTGTGTGTGTGTGTGTGTGTGTGTGCACGTGTGCGTGCATGTGCATGGGCACATCTATTTCTGCAATGCATTAATTTAGGAATTTATAACTGCATCTCAGTATATCTTTTTCCACATCAGTCATTTTATTAAGTAAGTGCGGATTGTTTATTGTTACAAAATAATGTTGGGATGTTCACATCCTCTGATAATGCTCTGGCATATATCATAAAACAAAGCAAACAAAGAAGCAAGAGATTTCATCACATGCCATATACTGAATCCAGTTATATTTTGCTTAGAACTATACGTTTATTTGTCAAATTAGATTTGATTTTAAGGTAGATTACATTTTCTGCATTTTGAAATGGTGGGGTTAGTTCTTCTGCAGTCTTTCAGGTGAAGATTTTATATAATGTACTTGTTTTTAACTTAATTACATACAATTGATAAACATTATTTTGCCCTGAAAAAAAAATATAAGACTTGGCCTCTATAAAGCTAACGAGCAAAGTCTCCTAGGTTGAGTTTCTTCACACGATTTCATAATATGCTTACTCTGAACAATGTAATGGAACATGAATGTCTAAGTTTCAGTAGGTCATACACTTTCGACCTTGCAGAAGAATGCCCAGTTTCAGATGAATGTTTTAAGCACAGTTTTTGCTCACACCTGCCTTAATCATAACAATATTCAGTAGGCTACAGACAGACAAAAGGAACCGGTGCATGCTGGCAACTGCTGGTTGCATTGATGCTTAAGCCTTCAGCTGCTCATTGTGGACATGGTGGTATTAGACATTTCTGTTCTTATTTGTTTCGGTACTCTTTTCCACTGGTGATCACACTTCCTTCAGCTGTCCACCATATTTTGTGCCATCTCCAACAGTGTATAAATGAGAACCATACAACCATCACGTGGTTACTGACCCTATATATGTATAGTGCACATCCATATGCCATTGTTTCCTTCATTGATTTGCTAACATATCCTTTAGTTACTTATGTGATGTTTAGATAGGATTCGTATGTGCTATGGATTTAACGGTCTACTACTGCATTAATGTGCGCACATACATTACAGCCTTCTCTATGTTTTTCCCAGCCATGTGCAGAAGCTGTGTTTTTAGATTTGGAGGTCTACTAAAGTTTAAAGTTCGCTGTGGTTGGCTCTTTTCAAGCGATCTTTGTGACGTTTCCTAATGCAGTACAAGACGCATGTCAGCACCAAGAAGGCTCATTATCATGGACTGTACATTTTATGACATTACATAGACTAATATTCAGATGGACAGTTGTGACTATAGTGTTGATATATTTCATATTCTCTGCCAAATCAGTCTCCACATATTTTGTGTGCCAGGTGCAGACTGTGTGGGCATTTACTCATATACACACATTTTTACTTGTGTAATACTAAAGTTTCATGCAAGTAAGTGCTTCTTATTATGTGCAGTATTAGTCTGTCTACCTGCATGACCATTATGTAATAGCTAGGTGTTATCTGTATAAATGTCTGTGAAAATAGTCTATATGTTATCTGCAGATTCAGTCCGGAGACGTGGAATTTTGTTCAGTTTTTGCACTTGTGTGATTTCTGAATGACAAAGTTTACTTTGACTTTATACCAGGATGATATGTGTTCACTTCTTAATATGCCTGACATATTGACTTTATATGCATTATGTAGACTTTATGAAATATTTATATGAATACCTTGCCAAGTTGCTAGATTTTCTGAATGTTGTGTGCAACTTCACATGGGGAGATCAGTGCATTACTGTTTCCTTGCAAACTATGGGGGTCACCTATGCTGAATGACTATTGTCACCACTTATCACATTATGGATTCTTCAGTGGCCTGAATTTTAACTGCATGTAACTGGCAACAAATGTGGATCTTGTGTATGACACATCCTTCAGCATCTGGTCATGTGTGATGTGGCTGTCGTGACATATGGATGTGTATACTTACTTGGAGTGTAATATAAACCAAGTCTCATTAATATGGTTAATGCCAATGATAATGATTCTTATGTCACATGAGGAAATACGTGGCATACAGATGGAGTGCCTTCCACAAATGCAGTTCTGAAATGACCACAGAGTACTGCATTGGGATGGACAGTCTATGTTTTGTTGAGCGTTAAGGTGCTGGACAACACCTAAGTATAATGGACCATGCACTATGCATTTCCTTGAATGATTCTACTGTCAACATCACCAATTAATGTGTGTCCTTGTTCTGCTGTAATGTACTAAGTAATGCCATGAAGAATTACATGTGTGTATTGATGGTCTTCCTGAAATGACCACGGTCAAAAGGTGCATCATCATTCAAGTTACCAACATGGCATCATTACTAAGGCAGCTGTATACTGACTTATTTTTATTCTTTTGCTCAGCTGTAATGTCGATGTCCTTCTGTGGACTGGTAACCATTGCTCTTCTTTACCACTTATCACAATGAGATGACCTTGATGGTAAGCACCTATTGACCAGGCACTGTGGCCTTTATTGTGCACGTGTCATGGCTGAGGGTTGTCACCCACAGTGCTGATGGGTTGGAAGTTGCATTGGCATAACATGTTTTGCTGCTGCTGTAGTCACAGGACTATGTGAATCGTGTTCTGCATTCAGGTTATGTCCTCGGCACTGGATAAGTGGACTTATTTATTTATTTTTTTACATTGCCCTGGTTATTTTTCTATTGCAGGTGCATTCCTTACATCTTCATGCTCTTGTCATGGAAAGGAGGTGTGCTTTCATAATCTTTCAATGGCCTGATATTGTGTTATCTTGTATATGAAAACAGTGTGTCTATTGCGTAATGGTTTTCATAGTTCTGGGCCTGTTGCTACAGTTAACACTGTGCTTCAGGTTAACTTTTAAAATGTGCCATATGACATAGTGCTCAAAGCAAAGAGGTTGAGTTATTGCACATTTGTCAGTTCATACAATGTGTGTACACACAATGTGCAGCTGATGTACAAGGTGCACTTTTTACATATCTATAATGATGACATTTTCTCCATGTTGTGTCACATCTCTTACAATGAAGGGTGCATATGACTCAGTCCATGCTTGGTACATTGCAATGCACTGCTCTTTGCATATGACAAATAGGCTTGGCAAATTTCCTTCCTTTTTTCTCAATGAGCTTCTTTTTGATGGATATATTTCATTTCAGAATGATATACAAGACTTATCATTGTTCATTGCTTAATTGGCTTGAATATTTCAGCACATATTATTGCAAAATGTTGCAAGAGTGCTCTCTAAATAGACACATACCAGTATAGATGGTATACTGGTTTATGGGGTAAGGGTTCATTCAATGGAATACATGTAGTATGTGCATATGTTTCTTTTTTTCACTGTTGGGATAACATACTACATGCATTCTTTAAGAAGTTTATGTTTACTATTTTAGGGAATATATAACATCCAAGTACTGCAACACAGAGGGTTGTTCACAAGTTAACACGTGGTTATAACAGCAGCACCTATGTATTGCTAATACTGCATCATACCTTTTGTAATACAAGTGTTATTCCATAAATGTATCATGCTGACATAATGAAAATGGCCATTATTCTTCATGACAGTCACACTGTGTTCAATAGTTTGTTGGACTTGTGAATTGTACATTTTCCCTCATATGAAATGATGGTCCATGTATTGATGTACTGCAAAGGACAGTTATTTAGTGAGTTGTGTTTTTAGTCAATCTGACTCTTGCATGTGGCACTCCATAGTTATAAAGTTTGTGGCTTCATGTTCAGTGACTCACACACAGTTTCTGATGACACATTCTGTGCAGGAGACATACAGTATATGTTCCATCCACTGTACTTAGTGTCATTGCATAGAGTGTGTGGCTACACCTCCACATAGGCAGGACTTGTGCATGCACATCCCATAATATTAGTGTTTGTTTTGTATATAACTTTTTGTATCAGGCATCTTAGTGTCAGGGTTCATAACTTATGATTCCTTAGTATTAGTATGAAATAACTTGCCTGTATTCTGCTGTTATACAACAGAGGCCTAACACATATTGCCTTTCTGCATATCTTCTAAGTTTTTCTGCCTGTGCTGTCTGTAGTTTATTATTTGCAATGGTGTACGATAGATCCTGCTCTATTCTAATACTGCACATTGCTTTTATCAAATCCACCTTTCTAAATATTTTTTTTTATCTTTTCCCTCTTCTATACACTGCGTATCTTAGTTGCTTTATAGTTTTTTCTTAATATGTATTTTCATCTCTAATAAATCAAGCAACTCTTCCCTTAGATCATTTTCTTTGTTGTCCATTTCCAGCTGGCATTCTACAGAAAGCTCCAGAATATCTTTCTGTGACATATTTTCTTCAGCTGCATCCTGTGTCATCTGTTGCTCTTTCATATGGGAATTCACTGACCTATCACTACACAACACACTGCATCAAAGTTGCCACCATTTCTTGTTCCTACCCTTGCTGTGCAACTCCAATTGAATTTTTGCACTGGTTTCCTACTGATGGCTCCAGAGTATCTTCATGTAGCAGCTGATCAGATGCTTCCCGTTTCACCTGTTTCTGCTTAATTTGTGGACTCACTGTTCCATCATGCTATGATGCTATCAGAGCTGGATTTTCTGCACTAAATCCTTCACTTCGTAGGTGATCCATAACTTCAGTTTCTGTTTCTTTAACTTCTCCATTACTAATCCTTTTTTCTACTTTCCCCTTTTGTTTTCTTATTTTGTGCATTGTAAAATGTTCCACATCTGGATGCCTTTGCTTGTACTTCTCTTCAAATATCTTTGGTGCTGTTCTTTTTGTATTGATTAGTTTTGCTTTCTCCTTTGCATAAATATTGCACCATATTAAATCTATTCTTTCCAATGACCAGATTTCTTCTTCAGATGTCTCCTGCTCCACCTGTTTCTCCTTACTTTGGGGACTCATTGTTCCATCATGCTGTCATGTAGTCTGTGTTCTGTGTTAGACCTTCAGTGCTAAATCCTTCACTTCTCAGATACTCCGTAGCTTCAGCTTCTATTTATTTAACTTCCACTTTGCTAATCTTTTGTTCTATGTTCCATATCTGGGTGCTTTTGCCTGTATGTCTCTTCAAATATCTTTGGAGTTGCTTTTTTGTATTGATTAGTTTGGCTTTCTCCTTTGCATAAATATTGCACTATATCAAATCTCTGTTTCTTTCCCATATCCATTTCTTTTTTATATTGTTCAAAAATCTCTAGGATTTGTTTATATTTTCACACTTCTTTTTCCACACAGCTGAATGTTTCTTGGTCTATATAATGTTTTTCATTAATCTGTTGTATTAATGAACACGCATTTGCATTTGAAGCTTTTGATGTTTTTCCTTGTGGAAGTATTTTTCTTTCCTGTAATTTTGCACTTAATATTTCTGATTATCTTCTTTCCAGAAATTCTGGGCTTCTTGCAAAATTGTAACAATACATAATTTCTTTCTTAACCTCAATAATCCACTTTATCATCTTTATGGCTCCTTTTTGAACTGTCAGTTTTTCTGGGTTTTGTGGAATACTACTTCCTTTTACAATGGGGGGGGCACCCTCAAGCCTGGCCTGACCCCATTGTAGGAATGTTTCCGTGTCTTCAGGACTGTACACTGTCGTTTTTTTGAGTCCTGACTCCAGTGTGCTTAACAGGATTGGGAACTTTTTATCCTGGGAATTGTGCACCCAGCTTTTTTTTTTAACTTCTGTCCATGAAATATTCTATATAAAATACAATCTATATATCAGTGTTGCTTTTGTGAGATTTTGTAAAAACAGGATCCACTTTATGAAGGCACTCACCAAGACTTCAGGGTGAATTCAGTTCCAGCAATACTACTCTCCTTTGCTTGCTGATTTTTTATCATCTCTTCATCCGGAACCCAATGTTTGCAGTATACTGTGTGAAATGTGAAGGGAGTATGTTAGTCACTAAAAAAACCTATGTGTCTGTAACCCTGTTCATAGGTTCATAGGCTGGTACTAGGCTATTGGCCCTAGGGCCTATACAAGCCTAGCCCTAACAATTCCCTGGCTATTTCTTCCCATACTATTTACTTCCATGGACCCCTGTCTAGCAGGGCGACTGACGTGATCCCTGGGGTGAATTTCTTTTCTCCCATACAATCATCAAGGTTCCTTTTGAAGAGGTCCAAAGAGGTGCTCTGCTTGACATGTAGGGGCAGTCTATTCCAGAGGCTGGGGAGTCTCTGGGTCAGGAACCTATCCCTCCAGCATGTTTTGTTTATTGTGATGACAAGGTTTAGATCCCTGGAATGTGTGGCTCTGAGGGATTGGGATTTCTTTAAGTGTAGCATGTCCAACAGCTTTGGGTTTGACATGGCCTTGTATGTTAAGCAGAGATTACCTTGGAGTAGATAATATGTGAAAGTTTTTTAAGGTGGTCAGCATAGGGCATCTGCTTTAGGCCTGTAATTCTTTACTGAGGTATTTCTGCAGCCTTTCCAGTTGTTGCAGATGTCTTGAGAGGTACATGCCAAATGGGGCTTTGTACTCTATAATGGGTCTAATCAGGGATGTGTATAGTGGGACAATGACTTCCTTTTTTCTGGATGAAAAGCCCTTAGTGATGAGGTGTGCCACACAGAAAGATTTCCTGACTGTTGTGTCGATGTGGTTATTGAAGGTGAGACCACTGTCCACCTGTGATCCTAAGTCTCTTATCACACTTTCAGTGTTTAGTGTACTGCCACCTATGTGATAATTCATGGGTACATGTTTTTTTCCCAAAGGGGATAACTATACATTTCTTGGCACTGAGCTTGAGCCCATGACTCTGGCACCAAGCATCTGTTTCTGTAAGGCCCTTTTGTAGAGTATTCACATCATTTGGGGATTCAATAATGGCTCCCAGTTTGCAGTCATCTGCGAACTTTGTTAGCCAGAGTCCCTTAGTGTTGGTCTATACTTTAGAGTAGTAGATGCCAAACAAGAGAGGTCCCAGGACTGAACCCTGAGGTACTCCACTTGTCACTTGTCTGGAGCTGGAATTGGCATCAGCTACTTTTACAGTGTGGGTTCTGTCAGTAAGCCAGTTGTCAACCCATCGAGTGAAGTAGGGATTAATGCCCAGCTTAGTAAGTTTATCTATGATTCCAGAGTGGGGGATGGTGTCAAAGGCCTTGGCGAGGTCCAGATAGGCTGTGTGGACTGCCTTACCCTCGTCCACGGCTCTGGAGTCTGATTCAAAGAAGTCAGTCAGCTTCAGGAGACAAGATTGGCCCTTCACAAAGCCAAACTGGGTGGGCTCCAGTGTTTTAAGGTTGCCAATGTCTTTGTTTATAAGTTCCATGATAATATGTTCCATGGCCTTGCAGATCAGGCTCGTCAGACTGATGGGGTGGTAATTCCCAGGATCCAAGGTGGATCCCCCCTTGTGGAGTGGGATAACTGTAGCTCTGCGCCACTCAGTGGGCATAAAGCCTGAGGTGAGGGTATGATTAAACATGACACTTAGGTGAGGTGCCAGTTCATTTTGTAGTTCATGTAGTACACAGCTCGGGATGTCATCTGGTCCTATGGATGCTTTATTCTTAGCTTTGGAAAGTGCGTTTATTACCAGTGTGGCTGTTATTACTGGAATTTGGCAATCTTCCGGTATTGAGGTGGGCCATTTAAGGGATGAGAGGGGTGTGAACTTGGCACTGAATCGATCTGCCAGGATACTGGCAATATCCTTGGGATCAGTATATTTAATGCCCTTCTGTTGTTGCTTAGAGCAGATATGAGCATTGCCATTTAGATTTTTGACATAGTTATAGAATGCCTTGTGATTGCCTTTGGAATCTTTGGCAATTTTATTTTCGTAACTAGCTTTGGAGGATTTTATGAGGGATCTCAGCTTCTTACTGAGGTTGGTAAGGGAGTTTTTTGCATCCTGGGATTTTCCTCTTTTTGGCAACAGTTTCTTCCTTTTGTTGTAAAGTTTGTTTATGGCAGCGGACCACCAGATTGGCTTCTTTTTTTTGGAGGACAGCATCTTGGTTCTATTTGGGATGGCACGATTCATGTATGAGTGTATGTGCTCATATAGTGCCTTAGTGTAGGACTCAGCAGTCGAACTTTCAGTTCCTGTCTGCATGGGTGTCATGAAGTTTGTAACTTCTGTCTTGAGTAGCATGAAGTTGGCTTTGGAGAAGTTTTTTATGGAGGTTTCCTTACTGGGGGGTGGGGGTTGGATGTGGATGTTAAGGATGATTAGCTTATGATCTGACCTGACTAACAAGGGGGTGACCATAGGTGTGGAGCATCAATTTCCCATGTTGGTAATGACCAGGTCTAGGATACTGGAGCCCCTGCTGGGACTATATTGTCTTCCTTGTATGAGTATCAGAGAGTAATCTGTATTCCATGTGGAGTGCTTTCCTTAATTTATGACATACATTTTCTTCTGCTTTTAAATTAAATTTAAAAGGCTTTGCATTTCATAATCAATCTAGAAACAAACAAAACTACAGAAAAAGCCATCTGCTTTGGCACTGTTACAATTACAGAAGTGAAATGATAATATTAGCTCTCGTTTGGGACCCGAACCGAAGACCTTCAGCATACTGTGCTGGTTTCACTGCCGCTGAAGAGTCAAGAGACTCTGAATTGATAGATGTTGGGACTGCTTATGAGAATGCTTACATTAAACTGTAACACACTCCACTAGTTGAAGTATTAATCTTAGATCCTTATCTATCTATTTCTCCCTGTACTTTGTCCACTGACATGCTTAAGTAATTTCATAACATTCCATTCAGTTTGCTGTTCCTGTACACAGCAGATTTGCATACTACTGTACTGCGTTTATTTACTCAGATTTGCATACTACTGTACTCAGTTTATTTACTCAGATTTGCATACTACTGAACTGCGTTTATTTACTCAGATTTGCATACTACTGTACTCAGTTTATTTACTCAGAGTTGCATACTACTGAACTCAGTTTATTTACTCAGATTTGCATACTACTGTACTCAGTTTATTTTCTCAGATTTGCATACTACTGTACTCAGTTTATTTACTCAGATTTTCATACTACTGTACTCAGTTTATTTACTCAGATTTGCATACTACTGTACTCAGTTTATTTACTCAGATTTGCATACTACTGTACTGCATTTATTTACTCAGATTTGCATACTACTGTACTCAATTTATTTACTCAGATTTGCATACTACTGTACTGCATTTATTTACTCAGATTTGCATACTACTGTACTCAGTTTATTTACTCAGATTTGCGTACTACTGTACTCAGTTTATTTACTCAGATTTGCATACTAATGTACTGCATTTATTTACTCAGATTTGCATACTACTGTACTCAGTTTATTTACTCAGATTTGCATACTACTGTACTGCGTTTATTTACTCAGATTTGCATACTACTGTACTCAGTTTATTTACTCAGATTTGCGTACTACTGAACTGCGTTTATTTACTCAGATTTGCATACTACTGTACTCAGTTTATTTACTCAGAGTTGCATACTACTGTACTCAGTTTATTTACTCAGATTTGCATACTACTGTACTCAGTTTATTTACTCAGATTTGCATACTACTGTACTGCGTTTATTTACTCAGATTTGCATACTACTGTACTCAGTTTATTTTCTCAGATTTGCATACTACTGTGCTCAGTTTATTTACTCAGATTTGCATACCACTGTACTCAGTTTATTTACTCAGATTTGCATACTACTGAACTGCGTTTATTTACTCAGATTTGCATACTACTGTACTCAGTTTATTTACTCAGAGTTGTATACTACTGAACTCAGTTTATTTACTCAGATTTGCATACTACTGTACTCAGTTTATTTTCTCAGATTTGCATACTACTGTACTCAGTTTATTTACTCAGATTTGCATACTACTGTACTCAATTTAGTCAGATTTTCATACTACTGTACTCAGTTTATTTACTCAGATTTGCATACTACTGTACTCAGTTTATTTACTCAGATTTGCATTCTACTGTACTGCATTTATTTACTCAGATTTGCATACTACTGTACTCAATTTATTTACTCAGATTTGCATACTGCTGTACTGCATTTATTTACTCAGATTTGCATACTACTGTACTCAGTTTATTTACTCAGATTTGCGTACTACTGTACTCAGTTTATTTACTCAGATTTGCATACTACTGTACTGCATTTATTTACTCAGATTTGCATACTACTGTACTCAGTTTATTTACTCAGATTTGCATACTACTGTACTGCGTTTATTTACTCAGATTTGCATACTACTGTACTCAGTTTATTTACTCAGATTTGCATACTACTGTACTGCGTTTATTTATTCAGATTTGCATACTACTGTACTGCGTTTATTTACTCAGATTTGCATACTACTGTACTCAGTTTATTTACTCAGATTTTCATACTACTGTACTCAGTTTATTTACTCAGATTTGCATACTACTGTACTCAGTTTATTTACTCAGATTTGCATACTACTGAACTGCGTTTATTTACTCAGATTTGCATACTACTGTACTCAGTTTATTTACTCAGAGTTGCATGCTACTGTACTCAGTTTATTTACTCAGATTTGCATACTACTGTACTCAGTTTATTTACTCAGATTTGAATACTACTGTACTGCGTTTATTTACTCAGATTTGCATACTACTGTACTCAGTTTATTTACTCATATTTGCATACTACTGTACTCAGTTTATTTGCTCAGATTTGCATACTACTGTACTGCGTTTATTTACTCATATTTGCGTACTACTGTACTCAGTTTATTTACTCAGAGTTGCATACTACTGTACTCACTTTATTTATTCAGATTTGCATACTACTGTACTCAGTTTATTTACTCAGATTTGCATACTACTGTACTCAGTTTATTTACTCAGATTTTCATACTACTGTACTCACTTTATTTATTCAGATTTGCATACTACTGTACTCAGTTTATTTACTTAGATTTGCATACTACTGTACTGCATTTATTTACTCAGATTTGCGTACTACTGTGCTCAGTTTATTTACTCAGATTTGCATACTACTGTACTGCATTTATTTACTCAGATTTGCATACTGCTGTACTCAGTTTATTTACTCAGATTTGCATACTACTGTACTGCGTTTATTTACTCAGATTTGCATACTACTGTACTCAGTTTATTTAGTCAGATTTGCATACTACTCTCCTCAGTTTATTTACTCAGATTTGCATACTACTGTACTGTGTTTATTTACTCAGATTTGCATACTACTGTACTCAGTTTATTTACTCAGATTTGCATACTACTGTACTATGTTTATTTACTTAGATTTGCATACTACTGTACTCAGTTTATTTACTCAGATTTGCATACTACTGTACTCAGTTTATTTACTCAGATTTTCATACTACTGTACTCAATTTATTTACTCAGATTTGCATACTACTGTACTGCATTTATTTACTCAGATTTGCATACTACTGTAATCAGTTTATTTACTCAGATTTGCATACTACTGTACTCAATTTATTTACTCAGATTTGCATACTACTGTACTGCGTTTATTTACTTTTTTGGATATTTCATACTGATGTGTAGTCACATTAATGTTTTTCTTTTTCTTAACAGGTGCTGTCTTCCATGAGCTTATAAGCAGAGTGGTTCTTCCTCCTACGTCTTCAGTGTTTCTGTACTGGATGTGCAGTCAGATGTGGACATAGCTCAAGGAGGTATGTGATGGCGGGTTCTGGGGGCACAGGGACAGCCTTCAGAGGGACTGTAATATGTAGTAAAGTGCATTAAATTCTCTTATGGCAATCAAAGCATTATGTTAGCTGTTAATGGTAATTATGTTTTTGTTGACAGGTGAGCTAAACCAGAATATGCAAATTGCATAATCAAGTTTACCTGCAACACTGAAATTGATAAAATATCTTTTGATACTTAAATATTGGGAATTAGTGTTTGTGTAACTATATACCCAAGTCAATTAAAGTTCTGGTATACAGTCAGACACTTTTTGTGTGCTAGTGCTCAGATCACTGATGTAATATAAATGCAATGGAATATGACTGTTGCTGGCCATAACCAATACATTTATTGGCAAAATCTTTCTCAGCAATACACAAACTAAAGTTATTATTGGTTATGACTCAAGTCATGTTTTTTACATTGCAAAAAGGTTCTAGGTGCTGCAGTTAAAGTGGAGAAGATGACTGCATCCTCCTTAAAGCTGTCTTTTTCTGTAATCTTTCTTTGTTTAATGTGGTCTTGGTGTGCCTCAGGCCTCATGCAACAGCTAAAATATCTGCTAACACCACTCTCACCATTAATAAGCACCTGTAATCTTCATGTTTTCTGAGGGCCTATGTTCATACCTCCATACATGATTTAAAAGTTCTTACAAAAATAATGCAGTAATGTAGGATGCAAGGCCACTCTAATGTATCAGCAAAGAAGACAAGTTAAATGAATATCTGCAGAGTGCTTGATATGTTTGAAAAGCTATAGGCATCAGGCACCTAGTCCAAAAGTCATTTTGTCTAAGACTCTGAGTCTGTTTTCTGTGAAAACTAAGTGACAATTCCACACAGGCACTGCCAAAACTATATCAGTTTTCCCAAAGCTAGTTCCATGTGGTTTGGCATTTATTTTTGTACTGACTTAAATATTTTCTTGCTTTTAAAGTATAAACATTAAATAAGGTGATGGATGGTATGCATGAGTATCTGAGTGTAGGTATATGTTAGTATACAGCCAGTGGACTTGAACTGTAGAATTTACAGAAGAAGAACATAGGCTCTTTAGTCCTCTGTATATGGTCAGCATGCAATGATAACCAAGTCTAAATAAAATTATCACAGATGTACACAAAACTGGTAATGGCTTTTAATGACTGAAACAAGAACACCTAATCTTTCATAGGTTCATAGGTTGGTACTAGGCTATTGGCCCTAGGGCCTATACAAGCCTAGCCATAACTATTCCCTGGCTATTTTTTCCCACACTATTTACTTCCCTGGACCTCTGTCTAGCAGGGTGGCTGACGTGATCCCTGGGGTGAATTTCCTTTCTCCCATCCAATCATTAAGGTTCCTTTTAAAGAGGGCCAAAGAGGCACTCTGCTTGACATGTATGGGCAGTCTATTCCAGAGTCTGGGGAGTCTCTGGGTCAGGAACCTATCCTTCCAGCATGTTTTGTTTATTGTGATGACAAGATTTAGATCCCTGGAGCATGTGGCTCTGAGGGATTGGGATTTCTTTAAGTGTAGCATGTCCAACAGCTCTGGGTTTGACATGGGCTTATATGTTAAGCAGAGATCACCTCGGAGTCGACAATATGCGACAGAGTATAGCTGGAGTTTATTAAGGCAGTCAGCATAGGGCATCTACTTTAGGCCTGTGATTTTTTTAATGAGGTATTTCTGTGGCCTTTCCAGTTGTTGCAGATGTCTTGAGTGGTACATACCAAATGGGGCATTGTATTCTATAATGGGTCTAATGAGGGATGAGTACAGTGGGACAATGATTACTGAAGGTGAGACCACTGTCCACCTGTGTCCCTAAGTCTTTTTTCACACTTTCGGTGTTTAGTGTACTGCCATCTATGTGATAATTCATGGGTACATGTTTTTTCCCAAAGGGGATAACTATACATTTCTTTGCATTGAGCTTGAGCCTCTGTTTCTGTAAGGTCATTTTGTAGAGTATCCACATCATTTGGAGATTCAATAATGGCTCCCAGTTTGCAGTCATCTGAGAAATTTGTTAGCCAGAGTCCCTTAGTGTTGGCCTGTACTTCAGAGAAGTAGATGCCAAACAAGAGAGGTTCAGTTCTGTGGTTTACTTCTGTGGGTGAGGGATTGCTTTTGAACATTATTAAGTGAGAAATTCTTGCATATTAACTCCTGTATAATATACTTGTGAGTATTGGCCTCTTCACAAGCATGGTCTGCAATGCATAGAGCTGGTAAGTGGGTATGCAGAAAAAAAAATCACAGTCTATAGCTCTATACAGCAAACAAAAGTTCCCTAAAGCAGAAGGCTATTTACCTGCTCTACTCAATACACTGAACAGGTCAGGTATTGAGTAGATATGGAAAAATGGTGGTTAATATCACCCAGAATTCACAAAGCTCTAAACTATGGAATAAAGACTTCTTCCTGCACATACAATAGCAAACTAGCTGCAAAGAAATAATAAAACATAAAGTACATGCAAGCAAGCAGAATGTGGTTGCACAACAACAACATTAAAAAAGATGGAAGATAAACACAGTAATAACTTCCTGCATGTGTCAGCTGTGCCTGCCCCAAGACAACTCTATCAAACCTTAACTCACAACCTAACTATACTGTTTACAGGCAACAGTGATGTCACAGCCCATCAGCCAGTGAAACACCACTCAGTTTTAGATTCCTTCATGTAATGATCTGCCCCTCAGGATGTCCCCAAATACATGAGGAATGGAGTTAATGATTACATGAGTTGTTCTGATTCATAGATGTAAAGCATCTGAGGAGCAGAGTTACAGGTGATATCCACACAATCACAGAAGTAAACCGCAGAACTGAAAGATTAGGTTTTCTTGTTTCAGTCATTAAAAGCCATTACCAACGGTAGTGGATACCATTTGTCACTCTGTTTCTCAAAAATAGCATATGACTCATGAGCAGTAATGATAGTCTGTCATTACCACCTATATGCTACTATGATCCACAGGTCACACTATGTTTAAGTGTTGTGTGTACTTTAGATTATACTGGTCATGTAGAATTGCTATATAAACCAAGAGTACAAATGGCATCACACATACAAATTACTATGATGCACATGTTCATCAGCATCCTCCTGCTCATGCTGTGGTAACTCTCCCAACAAAGACAATGACACAAGTGTTTCGCTTGACTGATGTAGCAGTAGCCTGCCTTAAGAAAGGATCTCACTTCAGCCACTCATTTTGAACTCTTCTCCTTTAACCCCTCCCACATGTCATGTGACAGTGGATGCTGGGCCTTTCTATCCAATTTTTCTGCTGTGCGTGCACAGTCACATACACACACACACACACACACACACACACACACACACACACACACACACACACACACACATTGCAATACTCAGCACCCTTATGCTGTTTGCCTGTCACTTTACAGTATCTGACAGCAATTTTTATATTTTTCTTATGTAGATCACACAGTGGCATTTACTGTATGCAGCACTTGGAGTCAGACTACAAACAGTTAAAGGAATGATATTGGGAAGTGTTTAAAGCTTGTGCTAATGTGTGGTCTGTGAGCAAAATACAGACTACACAAGACACTAATGGCACCATGCATGATGTTTATTCATGCCACTGTAGGTATCTGTGACTTGAAATATGTTTTTTGAGTTTGTGATCATGTGATCACTCGTGAACCTACTTAAATCAGCAGTTCTTGCATATGAACCTCATCCTAAAAAGCTGGCTATGTGGGGGTCCTTAAGAAATTCACTATTGTAAGTTTATCATTTCCCTGGTTTTTGAACATGCTAAGGATAATCTGTTTACAAGAGAAGCTTATGTTAATAGAGAAAAATATTTCTGTACTTTCTTTATACAGAAAGAAAGGTAGAATTTCTTCAAATGTAATGCATCCAATTGACACCATATGCTTTGTGATGTATATTTTGAATTCTTCAGTACTGATGTAGTTTAATAATTTTATATTTTTATATTATTCAAATTTCAAAACATGGGTTCATAGGTTGTTACTTGGGTTGCAGTCCAATAAACCACTGAGGAGGCTAGCCCAAATTCACAATTGCCTTAGACACTGTTTAGTTGAATGATTTGCACAAGGTCACACAACAGGTAAATGAGGGCTGAGGAAATCAAACCCAGTGCCACAGGAAATGCAGTTCCCAACCTTAACTCTGTGTCAGCTGCCAGACAGTGCAAAGGTACAAGCCGAGTGTTGTAAAGTCAGAATTGCTGTTTTTCTTTTTATTTGAAAAATAAAAACAACAAATGTATGAATGGCCTATGTGAAACCAGAAAAAAGACCATATAAAGGAAAGAAGGACAAACCTTTTGGATAAGAAAGTCTAAAAGAAAGACAATGCTATATGGCTGAAGGAACAGTAAGAATGGAATGGCACCGAAATAAAGGAAATGGCTTAGAGAAAGGAGAAGAGGTCGCAGAGAAGACGTAGGATGAATATGATGAAACTATGACAGGGCAATCAGAAAAATGAAAAAAATGCCAAAGCAAGGAAGGAAAGAGGCCTGGTTGAAGGAATAAAGGACGGAAAAAGTTATGTGATAAAAAAAAAGAACACATTTTTTTTGGGGGGCTTTACAAAGGAAGATGTGGGTAGATTAACTTCAAAGGAATGCAGGCAGGCTGACATGAGGAAGGTGGATAAATGAAGAAACAGGCACTAAGAGAGTGGCAAAGGAACTCCTGTCCCTATATAATGACATCACTGAGGAGCCATATGATCTCTGCAGGATCCTGGAAAATCCAGCTGAGATATTGACAGATCCTGTTATGGTGCTGCTTAATTGGACCCTCGCTGTGGAGTAGATGCTTTCTGACTGGAAATATTTAACATGTGTCATTTCAGAATGGACGGACTGCAGTCAGCTCCAGGAAACTCACTTCTGAAAAAGTTATGGAAAATAGCCAGAGGAAAAGGTACTTCATATTCTTTGGGGAGAATAACCTTCTCCAGTACATTAATTCATCTGTGTAAGTGACCCAAATATTCTATCATATGAACATATGCATTTATCTGACTCAGAGATGGGGAATGTAGATGACTGAGAACTAGCTGATAGCATATACTTTGCTGCAAAACATTCATCTCTAGAAGTTGCTAGAAAAACTGAAATGTGTAGGGGTAGACAATGAAATGACTGACTGAGAATGTTACTAGAAGATGTAACCTGACAATGCCACTGAAGGGTGATTTTTGTTCAAAAGAAGACCTTTAAGTAGAAGGCCAATCCAGGAATCAGTCCTGGAGTATCTGCTCTTAAGTGCATTCATATGCAACATACTGCTGGGCACTGGAAATAGAATTTACATCTTTGTGGGTGATACCAAAACAGGGGTAACAGAAGAAGATAGAAGAGAGGGACAACCATTTTAATGGCAGACTCTAGGATGTGAGAAGCTGACGTGAAAATGGCAACTGTGATTCAGTGATGATAAATGCAACAAGCTGGGGACATAATACAGGGGTGAAGGATTCAGCATAGAGCAAATTATCAAGAAAATGTCATGACTATTCATCATAACAGGAACAATCATTGTGGATAGACTGATGAACAAAACAACAAAACTAGGAGAACGTTGAGATGCATATACAGGAATACAGATTCAAGGGAAACAATACTTGTGTTGTATAACTCACCTGTGGGACTGTACATGGAGAAAGAAATACACATGACATACAATCACTGTACTGTGATTCACACAGTTCACATGGTGCTGAAAACACACATAAGATATGCAAGAGAAAAGCCTGAGTAGTGAGGGAAATAACTCACATGCATTGCAAAGGAATAGACTGTTTGAAACATTTAGATCAGGCAAGAAAAACTGCACTATCTCTGTCTAATAAAGGTACTCACAGAATCCTTTGTGAATACTCATTCAGTAAAGCCAAAATAACATAGAAGGTAATAGTACCAATAAAACAAATATCTAAGCACACTATATTAAAAAAACATTTTCCTGGTGTCAGGTCCTGCACCCCTTCATGTGGAGGGAAGTAATTCCTAGCACATACATATCATCACTCTGAAGTAACACAATGCTGGGAAATTTGTACTCATGGTCTACCAAATAAATAAATAAAATAAAAAAATAAATGTAAAAGCATATATATATATATATATATATATATATATATATATATATATATATATATGTATATATATATATATATATATATATATATATATATATATATATGGATCCCTATCATATGAGAGAAATCTTATCTGACTGAAACTCATTTGACTGAGACCATAAGACTGAATTTTCAAAAGACTGAAAAGTGACTTGACTGAAACCCATAAGACTGAAACCCTTAATACTAAATTTCAACATACTAAATCATAAACTAGACCATATAAAACCAGACTAGGTGGGGTGCTATGCCCCCACACCCCCAATGTGGGGGGCTGTGCCCCCCAACTATATATACTATCTCCAGAACTGCACTATAGTGGGGAAAAGGGCATATACCTTTCACTTACCTTGCAGTAGTCTACATGCTGCCACTAATATGCCCTTTTCCCCACTGTAGTGTGATCCTGGAGTTAGTATATATAGTTAGGGGGGTGTGGGTGGCACAGCCCCCCACACTGGGGGTGTGTGGTGTACCCCCCACCTAGTCTGGTATTATATGGTCCAGTTTAAAATTTAGTATGTTGAAATTAAGTATTATGGGTTTCAGTCAAGTGACTTTTCAGTCTTTCGAAATTTCAGTCTTATGGTTTCAGTCAAGTGAGTTTCAGTCAAATGAGGTTTCTATCATATGACAGGGATCTCTCTCTCTCTCTCTCTCTCTCTCTCTATATATATATATATATATATATCACACTTCCTGAAATGCTTACGGTCTATAAAAATTTCTGCAGTTATTTAATTTCTGAATGATACTATTACAGAAGTAAATATCTGGCGAATCCAACCCCCTCATAATAGGGTGCCCAAACCCTTAATCCCATTCAGAACAAATGATTATTTTTCATGCTCGCTGCACTATTACGCAGCTTAAGGCACAGGGCATAGCTCCTCAGTATCACTATTGTACTTTGTGAACTGCTTTGAACATGCTGAAAATTGGTCCCTGAAATAGGACGAGAAGTTATGAAGTAACAGGACCTACAGTGATACCTAATGTATTAAAGGTCTGTAAGACAAACAAAATTAACTGCGATTTCAGCCATGCTAATATGTATTCACTCTCAGTATAATTTTAGTTCGCTGGTTTCCTGGAAAAGCATAGAACGGGTATCAGTGAGGGAGCTCAGGCAGATAAACCAGGCCAGATACAAACAAATCTAACTTGAAATACAAAAACGGATCTACCTCAAGAACTGTGAAGATATACTTTATTAAAGTCTTTATACTTTATTAAAGTTCTTCAGTACTTTCTACTCCTTCTGTCACATGTCTTATGTATTCAAATGAGATACTGAGTCACGAAATATGTTCAAGTCATCTATTGTACATAAACACATGTAACTGGAACATATACTTCAAACTTCATATGCTTACTGACTGACCCACTCATCACTTCTAACACACTCACATGCGCATCTCCATTCACGCTTGCCTTCACACTGACTGACTATACAAAATGGCACTGATCTTGCATGTGCTCAGTAACTTACATGCATGTGCTGTTTATCTACAGTGCCTGATTTGTTTCAGTGCACACACTGATCTACATCCTTCCTCTTTAATGCTGTTCGACATTGCAAAATACAAGAACAAAGGTACAGTGGATATAAAAAGTTTACGCATCCCTGGTTTTTGTGATGTAAAAAAATGAGACCACAATAAATCATTTCAAAACTTTTCCCACCTTTAATGAGACCTATAACCTGTACAATTCAATTGAAAAACAAACAGATCTGTTAGAGGAAAAATATAAAAAATAAAAAACATACAATACGCTGGTTGCATAAGTGTGCACACCCTTAAATAATACTTTGTTGCGTGTGCACACCCTTAAACTAATACTTTGTTGAAGCACCTTTTGATTTAATTGCAACATTCAGTCTTCTTGGGTACACATGAATTTAACTAACTTGAATAACCACCAACTTGTTTGCGAGTTCGCTCCTGGATATTGCTCCACTTCTGTGTGCCTTATGGTTTGTGAGTTGCTTCAACTTTGGATCCAATTCTGACACCATGTTAAGTGTCTCATGTATTTAAATAAGACACTGAGGCAAGAAATATGTTCAAGTCATTTACTGTACATAAACACATCAAGAGCTGTAACTGGAACATATACTACGAACTGCACACACTGACTGACTCATTACTTCTAATATATTCACATGTGCATCTTCATTCAGCCTTGCACTCCCACTGACTGAATATACAAAATGGCACTGATCTTGCATGTGCTCAATAACATATGCACATGCTGTCTAGCTACAGTGGCTGACTAGGTTCAATATACACACTGATCTACACCTTCATCAGGCTTTATCCTTCTGAACACTTCAAGCAGGTATACTTTGAGCTATAAAACTAGACATCACAGTTCTGTTAGCCATCTGAAGTAATTAACTAACTAGACAGTGAAAATCAACCAGAAAGAAGGAAGCAATGGAATGGAGGTTGTATACAGAGATAAGGGATAGACTGGAACTCTAGTCCTTGAGTACAGAAGAGAAAGAATGGTATGATCTGGGACCACAAAGCCATTCTGAGGGCTGAAGGAATTAAGCTACATCAGATGGTCAAGAGAGACAGGCTAGGGCATGATTTTTCAAATACAGGGGAAAATTTTCAGCTTTGGCATGAGAAAATCCAACTTCAAAGAAAGAATTGCAGGCAAATGGAGTTGGGTTCCTGATGGATATTTTATACAAAATCAATGGGCGCATTCAGGAGAACATGGGATGGGTGGAAGAATACAGGGGAGTAGACTATGAGTGTCTGCAGAAAGACAGATGCAATAATTAGGGATAGCAGACAGAAGACTATTATTTTTTATGTTTGCATTCTATTTGTATTCATGTAGACATATAGTCAAGTATTCGTCCATTATGTGCTTCTAACCCCCGGCTCAAGCCTCACTTCCTCCAGCACCTGCAGTTTATCTGTCTTTAAGAACCCCAGAATGTATGCACCTGGAGAACTGTTTGTCCCATTATATCAGTCTTTTTAACGCCACCTTATTCCACTAATTAATCTTTTTCATCCTGTTTTGGTGCATCAATGAGCCTACTGCCCATCATTTTCCACAAAAAGTTCTATTATCCATTTACCTGACCTCATAGTCAACATAGCCATCTTAATATTCAGTTTCTGTTCCTCCACCAGTGAAATGTGGTCTGCAAGGAAAAGGGAGCAACAAAGCTGAGCTCATACAGACCACATAATCAGACAAGGCAAAATACTATTTACAGCTCTGAATCCTAAAGACTCTATACCTGGCTTGTATAATTATCCCTCTTGAGAAGATTTTTAGTTTTATAATCTGTAGACAGTGTTCTCTAGTTATGGGAATCATCCATTTAACATTTGGCTTCCATACTGCTGAATTATAAAACATAATGGCACATGCAAAACTTTAGCTCAAAGTAGTTAAGAATTTCATAAGCTGTTAGTCGTACAATAAAGATGTAACCGAGTTGATAATTAAAACAGTATTATTATATTTTTTTTGAAAGTGTGAGCTTGGTTTTATATTGTGTTTTTCATATACTGCAAAACATTAAACTTGCAGAATATTCACACATATTCCACGAGGTGAGAGTGCGGTTAAAATATTTCATTTAATTCCTTTTGTAGTATATATATTAACTGTGGATATGTGGTTTGTTCTAGTTATTCTAGTTATTCTCACAAAAGTGCTGCAGCTGTTTCTCAATCATTTCATTAAAAAAATGACTTTATAGAGCACTTTTAACATGACAAGATGGGAAATCACAGCTGGGATGCAATATGTCAGTTCTTGACCTTGTCTGCTCATTATAAAGTATTGGTTTTGGCTCCGAGGTTGTCTTTTGTCCAGACTATTGATGAAGGCAAATGGATAGCCAGGCAGTATTTTCCATTACCGAGTACCCTGCGGAGATTTGTGTTTCTATATATATGGCTTTTGTATGACATTGCTGGCAAAGTGGGTCAGAAGACCAGAACTGTAGCTCTGCTTGATAAAGCAGTCTTTGTTTTTATATCTTCACCTGCTTATCAACTTTGTAGAGATATTGCCATATAACAAAAGTTGTGTTTATTTCTATGCTGCTTTTATTCTTATTTAATGTTTAGTATTTATTTCTTCTGTTTAAATATTTGCCTTTATCGATCATATTTTATATAAATTATAGTGGTCTTTGATGAATTCATTTAACTTCATTCATTTATTTATGTCTCAACTACGGGTGTTTGAAGATAAAGTAAAAAATATGTCTAACTGGAAATGTAGAATATTTGCTTGCTTATACAGAATCACAGAATATACAGGGTATCTAGGCCATGTACATCATTTCACCTTAATCATCAAATATTTTAATTATTTTACATATGCCATTTGTTAAAGACAAAAATCACATGCTGTACATAGACAATACACCCACACAGTCCTGCCCCTCCAAACACACAACAGCACTGCACACATGAATCAAACCCCTAGAAATGAACTTCTTTATAATTAAAATAAAACAAATCACAGTTACCAAGTCAAAACATTTTAGGCACCCAAGACTAACAATCCTACACTAAAACTAACTAAAAATAAAGCTAAGCGACAAGACTGGAATAGTTGAAATAATATCTACAGTTAGCACAGAGGACAAAAGTTGTGAACTATTAATGAGAATCTTCCTCTGTCCAGGGTACAGGATTTGATTCGTTCCACCTTTTTTCCTACTGTGCAACTCCAAGGAAGCCACTTAAGAAGACAGTGTTCAATAGACGACTTCCTCTTTTTATATTTCTTTCTGAAATTAATTGAGATTAGTAGTCCAAACAGGAAAAATATTTTATGTTTCATCTATTTTAAGTTTTCAGAACTTCATCTAGATGAAATACACAATCAATACTTTTGCTCAACTAAGCCAGCCACACCAACTCCATTGTCACACAACTGTACAGAAAAGAAAAAAAAAGCCCACACAACTGAATCGTTCACACACACACACACACACACACACACACACACACACACACACACACACACACACACACACACACACACACACACACACACACACACACACACACACACACACACGCACACACACACACACATGCACATGCAAACACACACACACACAAACGCACGCACGCACACACACACACACACACCAGCAATGATTTCCTTCGGGGGAAACATTCAGTGGGTTAAGTACTGGGGAATGAGGTTGATAAATTTATATCTCTTTTATTTTACATTCAAGTAAGTGTAGGGTAACATTAAAAAAAAATGTTAAATGGAAAATAGGGGTGGGGGTCTCCTTTGCATGATATATGAAATGTATTGCATTGCAGGAATGGAAGACTAGGTCTTAGAATTGTCCAAACCTACTGTACAAAATATTTCATGTGTCACACATTGGACTCCCACATATTCCTGTCTTTGTTGCATTACTGCTTCTGTTCTACATTTCTGCATACCTTCTTCATACCTGGAAAGAGTATATGTGCTCTCCAGTTCCTATATAGAACAATTCATCCCTAGGGGAAAATATATGTTCCTGCTTCTGATTTGTCACTGAAGTTAGGGAAATGATCATACTACTGAAAAGTGTTAAGGGAAAATTAAATAGTGGAGCCACAACTGGTTACTCCTGATTTTGTTTCCATAGTTACCTCCTTACTGTCTATTCTGTTCTGAAGCGAAAAGTGTTCCATATTCTGTAGCCTGTGGTCATATTCTTTTGCTTTTATCTCACAGATCTTTTTGGTGTCTTTCTTCTGGATTCTTCCCAAGTGTCCCATATCACTTTCACTGTATGGGCTCCAGAACTGCGCACAGTATACAAGGTACCATCTGATTGGGCCCTGTAGAGGATAACCATTATATCTTTATTTCTGGAGTCTGTTCTTCTGAAGATATTACCCAGAATTCTCTTCACTGCTGCCTATGTCTTTTAACTCAGCTTTTGGCGGTATGGTCCTGGTACGATCGATGCTTCCCAGATCATTTTGCTGCTGTGTTGCCATTATTTCCAGTCTTATACTAATGCCATTGGAAAACCCTTTACCCAAGTCACCTAGGACTCTGAAGACTAGACTTCAGCCGAAACCCTCAAATGTACCTCCTGCATGCAACCCATCAGCAACAGCTTATATTTAACATACAGCTCACTCTGACACTACAGAAAATATAGACATTAACAGAGGTCATATAACTAACATGAAGAAGTCCTTAAGGCAACAAGAAAAAAGCTAGTTCTTCAGGCAGTATCTTGTTTATAGATGATGCCATAGTTAGACACAAGAACACTTCCATCACCAGGCTGAGCAAAGACGGATAATAGTTGCCTCTCTTGTGCCAGGATATGTAACACCACAGAAGGTCTCAAGTTCCTTCATCCTAGGTGTACATATGACCTGATCATTGCATATGTGGAAGTGAATGACCTCCTCAGATCAGATGAAGAGATGAAGAGGGACATGACGGAGCTGTTAGAATATGCATTTGGAAAGAGAGTGAACGTATCCTGTCGTCACCAAAAATTATGTTGCAGTATAAACAAAACATAAGTAAATTACTGGTTTAACTACTGGTCTTATTCTATGGGGAATCAATATATATCAGCCTGGAATGAGATGGCTGATAAACCTGACTGATTTGCTAGGTCTGCCTCTCTCTCCTCATGGCTTCCATATACTGGGTAAACCTTTTTTCCCCCATACTGCCTTTTTAGGCAATCTCATCAAATTATCAACATAGCCAGTCACAATCAAAATCATATAAAAGTAGAATTGCTCAATGCTAGATGCCTAAAGAAAAAAATGCATTCTTTACATGCATTACTTACCCTTGAAAACATTGATATATGCATAGTTACTGAAACATGGTTTCAGTAAAGTGAAAGCACCCTCCTATTGCAAGGTTTTAACACCAACCATCCCTTCATACTCAACATTGAAATGGATGTTGTAGCTGGTGGGGGTGCATCTGTTTTTCTAAGAAACTGTTTCACCTACAGAATTATAATAGAGGAAACAGCCTACAACTCCTCCACATTTTATTTTTTATTTTATTTTACATTCGGTTACCAGGAAAGTCCAACTGGACACAAGTCTTTTTTTCAGTGGAGGCCTGGGGAGAAAAGCTCCACATTTAATAAACAGCATATTGTACAGTAAGATGATGGGATACAATATGATGAAGCATACACATAATTTATACATGGTTACCAATACATACATTTACAAATTAGTATAAAAGCATCATGATACAAAAAGAGAGGACATGTAGAACATTTCAAATATATACTATGCCAGAGAAATCTCTGTCAATCAGCATATCACATGTTAGAGAGTCCAGTCTATAAGGAGTATATAGTCTTGTCATTCAAACAAGGTAGAAAAGTGTTAGCTACACTAGGAGATGATGAGAGAGATGGAAGATAAAGAAGGTAACCAAATTACTAACTAGTAGGCTTGCAGCAGATTTGTTGAAAAAGGTGTTGATAGTGTATGAGGTTCAGGGAATGGACTCACCGGAACTGGCACATGAACAGAGCCATGTATCAGCTAGGTGAGCTTTTAGTATTTTTTTAACTGAATTGTGGAGGACGTAGTTGTTATGTTTGTGGGTACAGTATTCCATTTTTAACTTATAAAATTTGAGAAGAGGAATCCTACCACTGTATTATTGGCTTTAGAGACTTCAAGTAGGAATTTATTACTGGAGTGGAGTAAGGATTACTGGCTGGTGTAAGGATTAAGTCGATCTTGTAGTGCAGGGGTGTCATCAGGGTGATACAGTATTTTGTGGGATAAAGCGAGTTGGTTTTAGAGGAGGAATTGGGGAAGTTCCAGCCAATTAAGCTGATTTAGGGCTAGACAGTGGCACGACCTGTATGGAGAATCTGTGGCATACCTGGCAATTTTGTTATAACAGGACTCCAGTTTTGCTATATCTGTTTTTCTAAGATTAGTCAGAAGTGAGGATGCATAAGCAAGTGTTGAGATGAGGTCTGTAAGTGCAATTCTGGACTTAGTGTTTTTAGTAAAAAACTTTATTTCTGTATGGAATGCCCAGTGTTTTGTGAACCTTCTTTATAGTTTGGGAGATATGGTTATCAAATTTCCTATTACAGTCAATCTCAACCCCAAGTAGTTTAGTGTGAGTGACAGGAGAGCTAATAGTTTTTATTCTTGGACATGATACTAAAAAGGAGAGCAGGTGATGTTGGTCTTGTGGGCAAAAAAGAAGAAGTTTGTTCTTTATTATGGATTAGAATTAGTTGGGAATTAATAAGCCATGTTTTGACAGAAAGAAAGGAAGCTACTGTCAGTGACTGGAGTTCTTGAAGAGATGAAGCAGTGCATATTAATTTGGAGTCATCTGCATATTGGATAACTGCAGCATGTAGTGCAGAAGTATGTAATTTGTTGGTAAAGAGGGAGAATAGTAGAGGTCCTAGGATGGAAACCTTGGGGAATTCCTAGTGTAACTGGAAGTAGGGAGGAGAGGTCCTGCTGCCACTGAGCTGCTTGCTGTCAACCTGATAAATAACTTTGGAACCAGGCAATAGTAAATTCACTAAGATTTACATCAGAAAGGACATTTATGCGTTTATTGTGTGTGACCATATCAAAGGCCTCAGAGATGTCAAGAAAGATTGCAGAGATGAATTTCCCATTGTTTCTGTGGTGTATCGATTCAATTAAGGTGACATGATATGAGGTAAATTGTGCTAAAGATGTTAGTATTGTTAGGGTAAGAATGTGTAGTTGGAGCATATTAGAAGTAGTCCAATGTAGGCAAGAGGTGAGCATTATTATATGACAAGGTTTTGGGTACTTGTATGGAGAGCGTAAATGGTGGAGTAGATTGATGAAGGTAGGGTGGGAGGGGTCAGATGGTAAGATGATGTAAGAGGACTCTGATTTGTCGACATACAGGTATGGGAGTGTCTATGGTGTATAAGCCTAGATGTACTGGGGGTGGTGGGAATTGGGGGTGGAGCAGAGTGAGCCCGAACACAGTGAGGGTTAATGGAGTAGGAAGAACCTCGAGACAGACTGACAATTCAAAAAACAATCATCCAGGAGGCCTCGCAGTCTGTTTTCTCACAAAAGGTCAGTACATGAATGTAGATCAATTTTGTCCAAAGTAAAGTAGAGAAAGATTCAGTGTTTGGACAATGGGAAGGGAAGGAGGGATAGCTAAAGGGTCTGAGATAGTGTGCACACCACTACCAATAATTTCTGTTTGCAGCTAATTTGATTGTAGATATTTGACAAAAAAGGCTCAACTAAGTGTGACATACACTGCAGGCACCTTGGGTGGTCGTTTTCGAAGTTATAGAGAAGGAGGAAGATCCAAGTACAGAATCAGTTAATGGAATTACTGCAGTGCTGAGGATTAAGGACTGTGGAGGGGAAATAAGAAATAGTAGTGTAAGGTAATGGATCAGTCCAGAGAAACATAAGTAGCCATATATGGAAAGAAAAAACAAATGCCGTGCATCACAACAGGTAACAGGATATTATAAAAGTTTAAGACACAATTTACCATCAGGTAGCAATATAGTTCTTAAGAGCAAACAAAAGTTAGTCAGGTATCTGATTGCAACCAAGTGAATTAGTAGTTCAACTATCCTAAAAACACACTGCGGCAGTAGCTAGCACCAGGAAAAGGGCAAAAATACTTGCAGGCAATTAACTTTAGCGATTAGTATTTAAGGTTATAACGTTACAAGCAGCACCAATTCCAACATCATAAATCTTGATAATGGATACATTTTTATTAAAAGAACTAAATGCAGTACCACATAATAGCTAACTACCTTATACCCCTCTAGGGCATCAATAGTCTATGAGGTATATCTTAACAAACTAATATTCCTCTCCAGAGAACCTAGCATTATCCAGTGTTAAGTGACTTTAGCTATCCTTCCATTAACAGGCGATTCTACATCTCCACAAACAGGTATGTGCATTCCTGGATTTCATTAATGCCAACTCCTTGAAACAATTGGTCCACATCGAAATGAGGAGCTCAAAAATATTAGACCTGGCTGTCACAAATATAGTCTTCTCTATGCCCAGAGCTCACAGTTACAACACAATTACAAAATCATTGGTCAGATCTGTTCATTGTAAAGTAACATACACTCTAGGTGTGATACCTGAGGCACCTTCAAACCCCAGTTACTCTAAGTTAGCAAATGTATGCCCATTAACTGGTAACTTGATGAAATTAAACTTACCTCTCAATTGCTATGATTTGAGCATACAGCATTTTCCTCCCATAATTTGCCTTGCTCTTCCTATATTTATGACATTCCTCATAAAGCAGGCCTGTTTATGACAACATAGTTTATTAAATACATAAATTAAGCCTATACAAAGAATCACTAACTGCATATGGGTGTAGTATATAATGGCCTTCTATTGTGAAACATAAGGAAGTGTTCTTCTTTCTGACTCTTTGCTGTGAGTTTTACAGGTCAGTGCTAAATTTTTTAAAGCTTGGGGGTTGACAGGTATGCAATTCAAACATTGTCACCTAGATACCCACTTCACACACTGCAGTTTTCACATATACAGTCTAAGGCCAGCACCAATCTAGTATCAAGGCCTCCATCCCCCATTAAGGAATAATACAGTGCCTAATTGAAGAACAAAGCTATGTGGTGAAATCTCAGTATCAACAAACTATAACTTAAGAAATAAGAAATTGCAGTGCTCTGAGTTCGCACAAAATGACAACATTTACTCATCCCCTAAACATACTGCCAACATATTAGCAGACAAATTTAGCTCACACTTTACCCCATCACCCCCACAATATCCAAAGCAAAATAACATGCCTAAGCCACTCCCCAAATCACCTTCTGAGCAATTACTAATATTCCTCTCTCTCTCTCTCTCTCTCTCTCTCTCTCTCTCTCTCCAAGGCTAAAAACACTGGCTCAGTGAGTCCTGACAATGTGCAGGTCATCTCCCTGTTAGTACCAAACATGGCCTGGCCGACTCTTTATTATATCTGCTCAGCCTCTGCACTGGACTCAAGCCACAAGTATGGCGCACTGCTGCAGTCATCTCATTCCACAAAGGGAATCTGCGACTGACCCAGGCAACTATAGACCTATCAGCCTCACTGCCTTTATCTGTACATCATTATGGACTTCATAATTAGGGACATATGCAGTCTTCAGACTCTGCACCTAAATCAGTTTGGGTTGGTTAAAGGCAGATCCTGGCTCTTCAGCCTGATGGACATTTCTTCAACAAGTCACCAAGGCATCAGATCAGTTCACATAGAATTTCTGGACTTGGCCAATGCCTTTGATACCATACCACACTCAGGCACTATTGATCAGATAATCCAGTTAAACATAAACCACTATGTTACCTGCTGGACAGCAAACTGACTGACCAACAGAGCCCAGTCTGTAAGTGCTGCAGGCATACTCTCAACAAAAAGAGTAGCTACTAGTCATGTCCCCCAGGAATTGTCCATGGACCACTCCTCTTTGCTATCTACTTCTCTGGTGTTAAATCAGATAACAATGGCATGTGGCTGACAAAGTTTGCTGATGACTGCAAACTCAGAACTGTCATAAATACCCCAGATGACCTATGTATTCTCTAGGTGCACCTCACTCTTGATAACAAGTGGCACTGGAACCAAAGCCTCAAACTAAATGCCAAAAATGCAGCATTGTGTCCTTTGGCAAACCTCAATCATTAGGGACTTGAGCATCTTAATTAATAATGAGCTAGCCTTTGATCACTACGCAGCTACTGCTGTTAATTAAGTCTTTTATATTTCCAGACTAATCACCAAGGAATTACAATCCCTCATCACACCAGTAATGGAATTAATGTCCCCTCTGGTATGCACTTGGCTATGCATATGACCCAGTATGAGAGACCATAGCATTTCCTTACCAAAAAATCAAGGGCATGTCCTCATTGAGTTACCCTGATCACCTTAAAGTGATCTCAGTCTTGTCCATTTCCTAAGAACTATTGAGAGATGATCTCTGCCTTCCCTACATAGCCTCAAATGATCCAGCCCTGTGTCCCATCCTACACATATACAAAACTAATACCACCCACAATATCCACTCAAGAAACAACATTCTACCAATACACGAATAGCATCTGCTGGTGAGATAGACATATTTCACAGAAATTATCCCTTTTATGGAACAGACTCCCCTTAGAGGTAAAGTAACCTGGATGACTGAATGGACATTCAATAAGTACATCCCCAATCTGACCTCTCAAGCCATTACAGAAAGGGGCCCAAACCTGGGTGAGGTCTTGTATTAATTCATGTCTTTGTTCGCTAGACTACAAATGGTGTGCTGGATCAACAGCCTCGTACGGCTCTATAAACCCCAATGAATACCTCACACCAGGGTTAGAAGCTCAGCTGCTACCTTGTTTGCTGACTTGGTTGACATTTCATATCCTGTCATAATTCATCAGCATTGCTTTACCACTGAATCTACCATTTTCTCATACGTGAAGAAGTTGATTCTCTTCTTTGTTCCCTCAGACGATGTCCTAGGGGTCCAGGAAAGTAAATAATGTGGGAAGAAATAGCCAGGGAATTGTTATGGCTAGGCTTGTATAGGCCCTAGGGCTGATAGCCTAGTACCAACCTATGAACCTATGAACAAGAATGGTGGAGAGCACCGGATCCAGGATAGACTCAAGGACTACTTCACTAGTCACTTTCCTAATTCCTGACATTGTTATTCTCACCGCAGCCCTCTGCGTCCTTCAGTCTCATTTCTCAGTCCTGGTCCTGTCCTTCACCACTATAGTGTTCCTTTTAGGTTCATAGGTTCATAGATTAGTACTAAGCTAATTGCCCCCTTTAGCCATTTTAAGCCTAGCCAATTATCCCTTGTGAGACTCAAACCCTGCACCTTGTGTTTGTAAGGCAAACACCTTAACCATTAGGCCACCCTCTGATCTCTTGGCTCGGAATAAAAGTCCTTCCTGATATCAAAGCAGAACATTTCTATTTACACTGCCTTGTCAAATTTGACCTATAAAGAAAACATAAAACTGGATCAGATTTGACTAAAAGCACACCTAATATTTTTGGTGATTGCAGCTGTTGACCAGTAAAATGTTGGCCTCAGTAAATACTAGTAGCCTTCCCCTCTGAACTGTCTCCATGACTTTTCCTGCAATGGGTGCTAAGATCTTCCCTTGCCTGCTATAGACCAGTGGCATGTTTGCTGTCTTCCAATCCTCAGGCACATCTGCACATTTATTTTTCATTTTTCTTACTTTTTGACTGGATAACACGAATGCACAACTTGTCCCTTTAAAAAGAAATCTGGAATCATTGTCTGATTAAATGACTTGCACAGAGTCATAGAAGTCAAATGAAGGTGGAAGGCATCAAACCCTGTTATTTAACTGAGGACATATAGGGGTGAAGTATTTCCTCTTTATTTCTGAAGTCTGTCCTCATGAGAATATTATCCTGCTTTCTCTCTGCTATTGCCACTGTCTTCCCACTATGCTCCCTGAGGCCCAAATGAAGGTGGAAGACATCAGACCCTGTACTATAATCACATGAAGCAGTTCATAAGTAACTCTGAGATTTAGTACTCTGGCACACTGACTGGATTCCCAAGGACTGTTTGAGGTTAACCTATCTGGTTCTTCTATAGGGACAGTCAGTTCCTTCATCATATTTTCCCATTCTAAACTGTTTTTTTTCCACTGTTCTCCTTATTTATTTATTTGACATTTGTTGACTGGGAGTCTCTGACTGAGCACCCTTTTTCAGTTGAGGCCCAGGGAGAAAAGCTCCACAATAGCTCATACAATTAGTAAGAGACAAACAATAATGAAAACGTACATATAAATGTATAAAATACATAAGTAGAAATAAATGAATAAAATACAGTCAGAAACACAGTATATACTTGCTAGAAGGAGTAGTAAGCCTATGTACAGTTTACAGTATTAGTACTGTGAGAAGCAACATCCTGGTTGTTTTGAGACAAGCTAAGTCACAAAGCAGTGTCTTGAAACAATAGATCAGTTATTTACAAGTTATACAGTATCAAAGTCAAGTTAGTGAAAAACAATGAACGAAAAGAGAATTTTTTTTTAAAGGAGACTTGGTACAGAGTTAGTGCAAGACAGTAAAGGCAAATCGACAAAGAGCTGCATCAGTACAGAGGAGGCAAGTAAAGTCAGTGTTGTTAAAGACTGGCTAGGAGTTACGGTTACAAGTTGAGTTATTGAGAAGATATTGTTTAAGAGCCTTTTTGAATTGATGTGTTGTTATTTTTCTGATGTCAGGGGTAAGCTTATTCCAGTTTTGGGCATGCTCAACATAGTTCCTTCCCCTAGCTTTCCTTTGTGAACAGCGAAACAAAGTATTCATTCAGAGATGTTTATTTTTCCCAGTCATCAGTTATTTCTTTGCTATCTTAGCTCAGCCTGGATAGTTCTGTCCATTCATTCCTCTTTTTTGCTACTTACATAAGAACCCTTGTTTCCCCTTTTAAGTGCTTCTGCTAGCCTCCTTTCTATATTTGACTTTGTTGCCCTACTGCTGTCCTCCTACCATGCATCCACCTCCACAACTCATCCTTTCCACTTCTTGTAGGCCCGAGGTTTTGCTGCAATTGCTAAACTGAAAGCCTGAGTGTGCTACAACAAACTTCTTTTTATTGTTTTGACTCTTACTCAAACCCTTACTCAAACTTATCAGTAGTCATGAGTGTCCAATCCCTGATCCATTTCCATGGCTTGGTTACTTCATCAATTTGCTCCCAATCTCCTAACTTAACTTTCACCCTTTTTACCCCTGCACAGCATAGTCTGTTGTGCTAAAATCCCACAAAACCATATTTGTCTTTATAAAATCACAACATAGTGGTATAATCACTGTTGACTAACAGTACCTTAACCTTCAAATCCACTATACCCCCTACATTAGTGGGGATTACATGCAGAATTTTATTCTTTCTTGTACAGACTTGCAGCAGCTGGTTGAACCCCTCATAATTCCAAGACCTCAGCTAAGTCCTGCTTCTTCTCTGTACTGTTCATTGGAATCTCCCTTTTTAATTCTACAAATCACTTGGGTTTCTAATACCATGATGGGAATGGACCCCGTTCCTAAGTCAAAATAAGATTAAAGTTCATGAAATTAGTATTGTTTCAATCTTTGATGTCAGCCAAAAGTGCTCTTCGCAGCGCCAGCAATGTGTCCAGTAATGACTCCTTCTGCAATTCGTATGGGATTACATGGACTGGTAACATATCTAAATACGATTGTAGATTCTTTTTTATAAGACCCATTGCTCCTACTACTATTGGAGCTGTCTGGGTATCTTTCTTCCACATTGCTCTCATTTCTGCCTGCAGATCCTGATATTTTATGACTGTGTTCTCTGTACCCAACACACTGTAGTCACTGGGTGTGATGATTTGAATGATCAATGCTACTTTTGTCTTCTTTTCATGGACCACTCTATCAAGGTTTTCTAGCATCTATCTTTTGAACTGTTGGTAATGGGTGATCCCATGTGATATAAAAGGTTCCTATTACCAGATTGAAAGACTGTAATCGCAAATATGAAAAGAGTGACATGGATTGTGTGAAAGATGGAAACGCCGAATGTCCAAAATAGCAAAAAGTTAAATGTCGAAGTGTAATGGTTGGGCCGTCTGCAGTATAGCTCCGTAAGGTAAGTGTGCGATAGATAGGACTTTAGGGTTAGGATGTGGGTTAAGGTAAGTGAATAGATAGGTAATGTATGTAAGATTTAGTGTAGTGGTAGAAGTAGGGATTAATTTAACTGTGTGTATGTGTATTATTTATTTTCTTTGGGTGTATGTCTGTAGGGGAAGTGTGCGGTAGTTACAGACCTTAGGGTTAGGGAGGGGTTAAGGATAGTGCATAGATAGTTGTGTATGTGGGGTTTAGTGTAGTGTTGGAAGTAGGGTTTTGTTAAATGTATGTATGTGTAGTATTTATTTTTTTGGGTGTATGTCTGTAGGGGACGTGTGCGGTAGTTACGGACCTTAGGGTTAGGGAGAGATTAAGGATAGTGCCTAGTTATTTGTGTATGTAAGGTTTTGGTGCTTTACTTTAGGTTAGAAGTAGGGTTTACTTAGTGTATGTATTTGGTTTATTTATTTTGTTTGGGTAGGTAGTATGTAGCGGGTGGTCGGGTTGGTCGACTATGACAGGTCGTTATTTTATTTTTCGCTGTTTAGTGCGTTCGGGATTTTTGCGGTTTGCGTTATAGGTGTCGACATTTAGGTATTCGCGTAAAGGATTTTTCAGTTTGGTAATATAGACCCGATATAAACATCATTTTCTATGATGGTTTGTGGTTCATGTTTCCATTTTCCAGTATGAGCTTTGTGTTGTTGCCTCCTGTATGGCTGTCTAGGACTCTTCTTCCCTTTATCCCTTGTCATTGCTCTATGAATTTGTGGTGTCTCCATGATATACTTCTCCTTGTCCTCCCTTTGATGGTTCAACTCCCACTACACTCTCCTTACTATGTACCACTGCATTCACCTTTACTCTGCCAAATGCCTCTGTCATTGTTCTCCTTTCCTTCACTGTTCATATATTTGATTACCTCATCCTACCTGCAGACCTCCTGTTGCCTCCTGCCCTCTGGTCTCTCTCCAAGTTTTTTCCCTGGGTACCAGTCTACTACTATGAAGCTCCCCCATTCTTCTGCAGACCCTATTATACTTCCTCAGTTTGTCATGAAGCTAGGAGGCATTAGGCTTCCTTTGTTGTCCTCACACTACAAATCTGAGACATATCTGTCTAGCTCTCTGCATTTACTGGAGAATAGAGCTCTGATTTTAGCTCTCAAAGTGTTACTGATCTCCTTCTCTGATTTAACAATAATGGTTCTCATTTCTTCTCCTTTACTGGTTTGACTGTAGAGTCAATGAGAGAAAGAATTGCTGGAGCCCATCATGGTCAAAATGGTACACTAGCACAGGCAGTTTGGTTGCTATGCTACATTTAGAAAATCATATATGTGACAGTCAGACTTGATTCATTCTTCTGATTCTGGTTACAATAGACTAGAAGGTGGTAGCACTATTACATTTCTAAAATGTATCATATAATTTATGGCAAGAAGACTGAGAGAGGACTGTCTGCAGTGCTATCAGTGCATGCTAAAAGGATTTGCAGTAGGCCCATCCCAGACCCTCAGAGCAGGGTCTGACTATACTGTAATCTTCGCTGGAAGTGCTGCCTAACAGGATTTTCATCTTTATTTTTTCAGTAATTAAACAGTTCATAATCTGCTACCATAGCAAAGCTCACAAAATATGCATGACTATAGTGCTTTATGAACAGGGTTTTATTTGGTTTACATTTTTGGAAGCAGCTGGTTTTACATTTTAAACACTGTAGTTCACACTATTAACTGAAATAAGGCTAGATTTGCCTATTATGCGTAGACCATTCTTTGAAAGTCTGTAAGTAGTGTATGGCATTTTCTTCATTTGTGTTTATATGTGTATATAATGTGTTAAAGGTATTAGCTTTTGGACAAGTAAAATTGGTAGTTCCCTTGGGCAACACTGCTAATATCCTACGAGGTACATATAGGAAACAATTGTTATTAGACATGAAAAAAAAATAAAGTATTTGTTGTGACCTACTTGTATTCTGAAAATGATGCACCAGTTGCAAGGGGTTCAGTGCAGGCTGCAGCCATTTTCATACATGTGTAAGCTGTTCACTGTAGAAGAAAAAAACATAAAAGTAAAATAAATAAGAAATAAGAAATTAAAACAACTGGATCAGTTTCTTTTTTTTGGGGGGGGGGTAAAATGAGCTTTACAGAGTCATTATATATCTGCTAGTTCTCTGCTTAAGCACTTCAAAAGTTCACTGGAACAATGTGCATTTTTCATTATATAGCTGTTATAGCTGATAAGGACAATGACTTCTGTTAAAGAATTGCTTTGCATTATGAAAAGTTTTTGTTTTGTTCAGGTGATTATCTGTGTATCATGAGTCATGACTAATGATCCACAGGTGAACTGGTCACTTTGTTTGCTCGCTCAGTCATTTTATTCATGGTTGAACGTCCTTGAGTAGAACCCTCAGACCTTGGTCTTATGGAATGGAGGAGAGTTGGTCCAGTACTCCAGACATTCTCAACCTTGTCTTGCTAAGCCAGTTTCATGAATGTAGTGAACATATGAAGATGAGCTTGTTTGGACTTCTACCCAAGTCCTAGCCACCTTACCTGATATAGTGACCTAAAGCTCTCTATGGTTGGTCTACTAGTTCTGCATAAGCCACGGTTTGACTTTGAGGTCACAATATGACTGGCTGAAGAATTATTCTTAAATTGTATCATTCTAGTCTTCTCTTTGACAAGATTGTGCTAGACAACCAATTTTCACATTATCAGGTTGAACTCTCCTGGACGATGTCAAGATACTTGTCCCAGAGGATCACTGGAGGGTCAAACATACTAGTTATACTCTTCTGTTTGTTAGGGTGGATGTACAGTCCAGCCTGCCTTGTAGTCCAGAAAGCTTTATAGGTTGTATCACTGGTCCTTGGTCATTAAGATCACTTCTAGGTTAGTGCTTTTAATTATTGATTATGATGATTTATCTCTGCTATTTGATTGACATGTACTACTTCTTGTGGGATGGAGCCCTGTGTAACCATACTTGTTTTTGTTTGTGTGGAAGTAATGAGCCCAGTTTTACACCAGATCATCTACACCTTTCTTGAAGACAGACAATTCATCTCAGTTAAAGGAGACCTTGATTATTCTGATCTCATAATGGCAGGGTTACTTCATGATAGTCTGTGTGACTATCGTCCTATCTCATATCTTCTGTTTGTCTGTGACTGGAATCTCATCTATAAGCAAACAACAACAACAATAATCCTTCCACAATATATTACCAAGATGGCCCTCAGCAGAGTCTTTAATAATTGCATTATAGTAGAAAATTAATGTTACTCTTCTCTTGTCCTTCTAGACCTCTGCTTGGTATTTGACACAGCAGATCATTCCACTAGATGAGATTCCATCACCCCCAGCACAAAAGACCACAGTGAAAAACTTCTCAAAAGCAGACTTCACTCTTCTTAAGACTGAGATGGTATCCTTTAAGCCCACTGGGCCAGTGGATACCACATCCCACAATGCTAAATCCTTCACAAATGCTTTCTATGGACATCTCCAAGAATGCATGGATCATGCAATCCCAAATAAATCCAAGTCCCTCTCCACCAAAGGCAAGCATCCTGTCTGGTGGACCTCAGCCATTAACAAATTGTATAACAAAAGAAGGAGGCTACTGCACGACAGAGCAAAATCCCATAAAGAGAAGACATCTCTGATCAACACTAGCAGAAAACTACGTTCTCTCATAAAAACATCCAAGGCCAACTTTGAGAGAAAAATCGCTAAGGACACTAAAGATAACCACAAAGCCTTCTTCAGCTATGTTAGAAACCTGGGCGGAAACCCTCAGATATGCTCAGAGTTAGTTCACAACAACAAAAAATACACTGAACCCACAGATATTGCCAACATTCTGGCTGACAGGTTCAGTGCAAATTTCTCCCCTCCCTCACCCCCAAAAGAAGAAATACTTATCCCAGCTGAATGTAATCGCCCTGTCATCTCAGATGTCCAAGTGAGAGCTGCCCTCAGCAAAGCTAAAAACACAGCATCAATGGGACCTGACAGTATCCCGGGTTGCGTGCTACGTGAACTCCAAGAGGAGCTAAACCCACACATAAAAATGCTATTTAACCTTAGCCTTACTACAGGATATGTACCTGAACACTGGCATACAGCAACAGTTGTCCCACTCCACAAAGGGGGTACCTCTACAGACCCTGGGAACTACCGCCCCATAAGATTAACCAGCCTGGTCTGCAAAGCTATGGAAAGAATCATTATGGAACTCATAAACAGAGACATTGGGGACCTACAGACACTTGACCCCACCCAGTTTGGCTTTGTAAAGGGCAGATCCTGCCTTTTGAACCTGGTTGACTTTTTCAAAACAGTCACTAGAGCCATTGATGAGGGCAAAGCAGTCCATACAGCCTACCTGGACTTGGCTAAGGCCTTCGACACAATACCCCACTCAGGCATCATAGATAAGCTCAACAGCTTAAACGTAAACCCTTATGTCACTAGATGGGTTGCAAACTGGCTAAAGGACAGAACCCATAAAGTTAAAATTGCTGGAGCAATGTCAGACTCAAAGCCAGTCACAAGTGGTGTCCCACAGGGATCTGTCCTGGGACCCCTCTTGTTCGGCATTTATTTCTCAGATGTTAAAGCAAACATGGGAGGGTTGTGGCTGACAAAGTTCGCAGATGACTGCAAACTAGGCGCCATAGTCAATACACCAGCGGACACATACATCCTACAAAAGGCCTCACAGAAACGGACAACTGGTGCCGGAGTCATGGCCTTAAACTAAATGCCAAAAAATGTATAGTCATCCTCTTTGGGAAAAACAAAGTACCCACAAATTATCACATAGACAGCAACCCACTGAGTATGGAAAAAGTAATCAGACACCTAGGGACCCAAGTCGATAACGACCTCTCATTTGACACCCACGTTGCCAAAGTGGTTAGAAAAACATTCTACCTTGCACACCTTATCATTAAGGGATTTACATCCAGATCCAAGGATGTCATTGTACCCCTATACTCCTCCCTCATCAGACCCATGATTGAGTACAATGCCCCATTTGGTATGTACCTCATCCGGCATTTGCAATAGCTGGAGAGACCACAAAAGTACCTCACCAACAGGATCAAGGGTCTCAACATATGTCTTATTCTGCCAGACTAAAGAAATTCCAGCTCTATTCAGTAGCATACCACTTGCTCAGAGGTGATCTCTGCCTGACGTACAAGGCCATGTCCAATCAGGAACTGATGGACATACTCCACCTCAAAAAATCCAAATCCATCAGAACCATGAGAGCTAAAGACTTAAACCTCAGCACAAGTATGAATAGACATGCTGGAGGGATTGATTCATAACCCAGAGGCTTCCCATGCTCGGGAACAAGATCCCAGTTCATGTTAGGCAGAGCCCCTCACTGACTCTCTTCAAGAGAAATCTTGATGAGTGGATGGGAGATCGTAAGTTTACCCCAGGGGTCACATCTGTGTCACTACTAGACAGAGGCACAGTAAACTAATTCTATTATATAAGGGGACCTTCACTGTGTCACTGCTAGACAGAGGCACAGTATTCTAAATCTATTCTGTGCATTTTTGTACCATTTCATGGGGTGGCAAAAGCCACATCACTATGGCTAGGCTTACAAATGCCCCAGGGCAGATAGCCTAGTATTAAACTATGAAACTATGAAACTATGATACTTAACAGAGTGAGCCATTACTGTGACATCACTGGTATAGGTGTATTGCTTTGCCTCATACATCTCCAGACAAATACAAAGAGTCATCTCTGAAGAAGATACATCTACATTCTATTCCACTGTCTGTGGTTCTCAGTTGGGTTCCATACTTACATACGTACATACACTATATAGACAATTTGTAGGCATAGCCCTGGAAATATTTGTTTACAAGGTTTACAAGTCTATTATTAGGTAAAAGCTGCACTCTCTAAAGCCAAAAACACAGCATCCATGGGACTGGACAACATCCCAGGCTGTGTTTTACATGAACTTCAGAACGAACTGGCTCCCCATTTAAGCACCATGTTCAATAATATCCTTGCATCAGGTTTTGTGCCCACTGAATGGCACACAGCAACAGTTATCCCACTCCACAAAGGGGGAGCCACCACTGATCCTGGGAACTATCGACCTATTAGCCTGACAAGCCTGGTCTGCAAGGCCATGGAATGTATCATCATGGAACTCATAAACAAAGACATTGGTAACCTCCAAACTCTGGATCCCACTCAGTTCGGGTTTCTGAAAGGCAGATCATGCCTTCTGAACCTGACTGACTTCTTTGAGGCAGTCACCAAAGCCGTGGATGAGGGTAAGGTGGTTCACACAGCCTATCTTGACCTTGCCAAGGCTTTCGACACCATCCCCCATTCTGGAATTATAGCTAAACTCACTAAACTGGGTATAAATCCCTATGTCACAAGATGGGTTGCCAACTGGCTCACTGACAAAACCCACATTGTAAAAGTTGCAGACTCCAAATCTGACCTTAAAGCAGTGGCAAGTGGAGTGCCACAGGGTTCCGTCCTGGGACCTCTCCTGTTTGGTATCTACTTCTCTGAAGTACAGGCTAACACAGAAGGCCTCTGGCTGATGAAGTTCACAGATGACTGCAAACTAGGAGCCATAGTCAAGTCCCCAAATGATGGGGACATCGTACAGAAGGGCATCAGTGAGACAGATGCCTGGTGTCAGAGCCATGGCCTCAAGCTCAATGCCAAAAAGTGCAGTGTCATCCCCTTTGGTAAAAACTCTGTACACATGAACTACCACATACACCTTGGGAACCAGGTGGACAGTAGTCTCTCCTTTGATAGTCACATCGCCACAGTAATCAGGAAGTCCTTCTACATGGCACACCTCATCATAAAAGGGTTCTCATCCAGGAAAAAAGAGGTCATTGTTCCCCTCTACTCATCACTCATTAGACCCATTATAGAGTGTAACGTCCCTTTTGGAATGTACCTCACAAGACATCTGCAGCAGCTGGAAAGGCCACAGAAGTACCTCACAAAGAGGATTACTGGCCTCAAACAAATGCCCTACACTGACCGCCTCAAAAAACTCCAGCTTTACTCCATAGCATATCGCCTACTCTGAGGTGATCTCTTTCTAACATATAAAGCTATGTCAAACCCAGAGCTATTGGACATGCTACACCTAAAGAAATCCCAATCCCTCCAAGTTACATGCTCTAGGGACCTAAACCTTGTCACCACAATAAACAGGACACGCTGGAGGGATATATTCCTATCCCAGAGACTTCTTATACTCTGGAACAAGATACCCATTTATGTCAAGCAAATTTCTTCATTAGTACTCTTCAAAAAAATCTTGATGAGTGGATGGGAAATAGGAAATACACCCTGGGGATCACTTATGTGTCTCTGCTGGACAGTGGCATAGGTAAATAACTTTCTTGGGTGGCATAAGCTATGGTACCTTGCTGGGTAGGCTTATGTAAGCCCTTGGGCCGATAGTCTAGTACCTACCTATGAACCTATGAACCTATTATGCTGATGACTCAAAAGTATTCCAGTTATTGTCTCCAAGTGTATGCATCTTCTTTAAATGTCTAAGGTAGAGGTTTAGAATACATCCATGCTTGGAGGGCCAATAATCAGCTTCAACTCAACACCTCCAAAACAGTGGATATGGTCATATGCACCATTCTTATGAATTTTTCCGTGCCACATTTGACTCCCAATGTCATCTACAGTGGAAACAATTTGAAATTGATGCCTAAGGAACTTGGTGTAAGGAGACTCTATTGATAACAAGTTCAAACTAGAGCACCAAATCTCAGCTGTTGCCAAGTGCTATTGCTTAAATCACATGTACATTGCCCTTAAGCAGGGGTGGCTTATGCTATTGGGCTGCAGGACTGCAGCCCCCCAGCTGTAAACAAAAAAGAAAAAGAAAATGTAAAATAAAAGAAAATACAAAATAAAATGAGTCGTGGAACATCGCGCATGTGATGCCCCAGTTGCTATATGGTGGTGGGTAGAGAACAGGCTTGAACCCTGTACCATGGGCCCAGGTGGCAAAAGCCTGAATTCCCTACCCATCACCATTTGTAAAAATTTGCAGATTTTCTCTCATATTTGTTTGGTTCTGTTTCTCATAAAATCTGTGGTTTCTCTATTTTTGTGTCCTTACAAAGTCATTAGTTTAGTGGTGCAGTGGTAGCATTGTTGCCTGACAGCTAAGGTTCTCTGGTTTGATTCTTGGCTGATGTGCCTTCTGTGTGGAGTCTGCATACCCTCCCTGTGTTTGTGTGGGTTTTCTCTGGTGTCCTCCCATCTTACAAAGACATGTGTCGGGAGTGTTTCTACCTGGGCCTCTGATGAAAATTGGCTTTTGTTCCAAGTCAGACTTTCCTGGTTAACAAATGTTAAATAAATAAAAATGACAAGCATTTGAATTTCAGACTTCATATTCTTCAGAAAGTACATGGTAACACAAAACCTTTTATTCTACAATTTTCTAAGTTTATAAGATGAATATTTGAAATTTGTCCTTATTTTTGGGACTGTATTCCCCCTATTATTGGCTTTGTCAAGGTCCTTTGTGCTAAGGTTGAAAGGTATGGTAAGAACTGAATTCACTGAATATGTTTGGAGGCTGTATTCCACCATTACTGGCTTTGTCCAGGTGTTTTTTGCTAAGAGATTGAGAGCTATGGTGAGAACTGAATTCACTGAATATGTTTGGGGGCTGTATTCCCCCATTATTGGCTTTGTTCAGGTGTTTTGTGCTAAGAGGTTGACAGCTATGGTGAGAACTGAATTCACTAAATGGTAGCCATTTAAGTTTCAGTCTTCCTCTCTTCCACAAAACAGCTGATTTGGCATAGTGGTATGTTGTTCTGACTGTTTTGCACAGGGTCCTGGGCTCATGACATGGCAGTGAAATGTATGATGGTTACACAGCATTTTATTCTAGCAACTTTCCAACATTATACAAGCAATGTTTAAAATGTGTCCCTGTTTTTGGGCTTTTGCCCCCCAATAAATTTTGGCTTTTTCCAGATTTCTTGTGTTGCAAAGTTCAGAGATACAGCTGAGTGTTGAGTAGATTTTACAAGGAGCTGAGAGCTGCAGGGGAGCAAAAGTTTAGTGCTGCATATGCTGAGTCTGCTTGCATTGCTAATAACACAACAGGTAGTGTACTTGCTTTTTGATGCGGAAGGCTGTGGGCTCTATTACCATAGTAGGTAGATGCATTGTTGATACTGTAATGTGTTGCAAAGGGGCTGGATGCTGCACTCCTTTTTGGCAAAGATACCTAGTAACTATGAACCTGTTATTAGTTTGCTATCCATTCCCTATTGCAATATTACTAGCTTATCATTTTTCTAATGTAACATAGGCAATGTATTCCTTAAGGGCAACATGCACTTTATTTGTAGATGAAACAATGAAATATAAAGTTGTTTGCTAGTAGCAACCTCTTCATTAGTTACAGATCTCTTTAATGTGGAATTATTTAGATGACTTTACTTCTTCAGAGATTGTGCATACTTACTGATACTGGTGGACTATAGAAGTTTGAGTAGAATTTTATGATGGAAATGTTCTGAATTGGACATTTTTGTCATTATTGGTGCATGTATTTTGTTGCATTGTTTAATGGAAAAATGCTCAAAATGATAAATTTAAAACACCCGCTAAAACTGTACTGTATTGTACAAGGAATATAATTTAATACAATCAGGAAGGTGTATGAAAGAGCATGTGTATGTTTATTATGCAAGGGGTCTGTGATTTGAAAACAACCCACACCCAAAGTTAATCTTTATCTCCCACTGGCAAAATGTATTTTCTTTGAATGTGGGTTTCAATGCTGTTTCAATGAATGTGAGTTTTAATGCTAAGTCTGTTTTCATTGTGAAACTGCATTGCTTTGTTTAGCAGATATCTATTATAGTGTTTGCACTGTAAAATGCAAAATAAAACTTTCAAATGAAGTCCAAATCATCACAAAAGTAAAGCAGTATGCACATTAGTGTTTATGGTAAATGGGGTGAAATAGCCAAGTAATGGTTCATTGGAATGGCTGCAGGGAGGAGGCTCCATTCGACCATGATTTTGTGATGGTGGAAGGGCGACAAACACAAAGAGAGCCCCGGCTGAACTATACCTCACAACTGTCCAGATTTTTGCAGAATGAATAGATTTTTGCTTTGTTCCTCATAAAGTTTGTGGTCTGCTGTCAAATTGTTTAGGAATTAAGTCACTAAATAATGACGGACATTGAGTTTCAGACTTCATAACCTTCAGAAAAATGCATGCTAAAGCAAGACCTGTTATTCTATCAACTGTCTCAGTTTATACAATTTGCAATTTTTAGTACTGTTTATATGTTCCCCCAATATATTTGGCCTTGTCCTTTTCATTTTTTACTCTGATCATGTTTTCCCCATGAAACAAGTAGATAGTTGTTGTCAGGCAGCAGGTCTTTTTGGATAAGAAACATTTTTACAAGTGGGGGTATCACAGAGATTGCTACTTTCAGCATGTTACTTGGTACTTTAATAAAGCTGAATATAAAGTATAATTACAACTGCAGTACAAAGAGAAGTGGTTTGAGTTGAGTGCTGCTTGTTTTTCTTATACTTGATTTTGACTGGCATTCTAGTAATGTATTTAAAAAGTAATTTATTTTTTCATGCCTCACAACCTTTTTGTTTCCATCTAGATATTAAGTAAGCTGTCATGTAGCCAATGCATTGAAATATTTTTTTTCTTTTACACTTAATTTTTTCTTGATTGGACTCTCATAATGATGGTTTGGCACCCAGGGCAGCGTATTTAATTAAAGTTACAGATTTTGTGGTTTTGAGCATATCCCCTCCCCTTTCTATTTGGCCACACCCATTTCCATTGACCCCCCCACCCATTCAGCTGTCTCCTGCAGCCCCTCTTTGATTTGAAGTCACCAGCCACCACTGCCCTTAAGAAGCAACAAATCACATCTTCAGATTGGATGTGTAGTAGTCTCCTGCTTTATCTGAACTGCTGTAATGCTTTATTCCTATTGCTTCTGGGTTCAGAGGTTGATCACCTGCAGCTTTAGGAAAATTTCAAGCTGGACTACTTACTGGGGTGTTTAGGTACCACCATATTACACAGGTTCTGTGGGAACTGCACTGGTTTCCTATCAGTGAACTCATGGATAAACTTCTTATCTTAGTTTATTTAACCCCACATAGTTTGGATCATCCCATCTGTAGGATATTTTGACTGGTACCAGCTGACTCATTCCCTCTGCTCTGCCTCTAGGGGCACAGTTTGAATTTTCCATGTCTGAGGCTTTTGTGCACTAGTGTCTACACATCTGGAACTTACTACCTGACTGGCTGAAAGGGCCTCCAGAATGGGGTGCTTCTAAATGCTATTTGGAGATTTACTTGTTTTTATTTAGCGTATGATTAACCTGCTGCAATTGAGTTTATTTCTATTAGTAGAGCAATATCCCATGTTTTCATTTGTTTAACATTATTTATGTCAGTTGACTTTTTAGCTTATTTGTTTCACTGTCTTACTGTTTGCATTATTTTATAACTATCTGATTTTTTTTTAATTTGCACTGTACGTAGGCTCAAGTAATTCATTATACATGACGTTAAAGTTAAAGATAAAGGAATACATTCTGGGATCCTGTTGATACTGGCTTCCTGTACTGATCTACATGACATCATTTAGGTCCAATAGTTATTTCCAAGAGTTTACCAGATGCACCAGACACAAATACATTGTTGATACTATTTTACTTGTAATTATTTTATTTTTATGAGAATTTTTATCTTAATAAAGCCTGGTACTGTTATGAGGCATTTTTTGCCTCTCCCTCTGTAAATATATTTATGGAAAGTAAAATGAAAGATATTTTGGAAGGTACTATATATAGTTTAAAGGGAAAAGGATATCAGGAATTATTATTAATAGTAAGATAAATTGTGGATGATATTGTCAACAGGACTGATAAGACCAAGATCATGATATCAGACTTAAAGCATTTGATACAGTACAACATAAACTTTTGTGGACAGTTATGGAAAAAGTATAATATCTGTGCGAAAATTAAGAATTTATGCAGTTCTGGATATAATAAAAACAAAAATAAGATTTTTTAGTGAATGGATGGATAAGCAAAGAAATAGACCTAAAGAGTGGCACATTATGGAGGTCCTATGGGTAGCATGTTATTTGCATTAGTTATGAATGTATACGTTAGAAATGTAAATATGTATATGAAATGTGCTACTTATATTACTAATGAAGGGGTAAAAATTCCAGTTATGTTTACTTATGTAGATGATATTATATTGATTACAAGAAACAAAATCTGGATCAAAGGGGTGATATGTTATGCACATATTTGTTTAAACATATTAGACATGACTTCAAATAAATTAATAAGTAAATGACTGGGTGATATAGTAAAGATAGGAGAACCATCTTTTACAGTGAAAGAAATATTGGTGTTAAGAATAAGAATTTTGGTCCAAAAATGTATGTGAGTAATAATGGAATTGGATAATAGATGAAATTAAGGAGCTTTGTTGCTTTTGGAAAACATACAAGTGATTGTTTAATAAAAAGGTTTATTTGATCAATTCAGTTATACTCCAAAAAATTGCATATTTAGCTAGTGTCTATATGTTGCCAATAATTTATGAAAAAGAAATACTACAAATCATTTTTCTTTTATATTGGGTTTGAGACTGAATCCAATGATGAGAGGAGTCTTATATATGGATAAGGAAGGCAGAGATTTAGGATTAATACACCCAGTTGTTTATGCTGCTTCTTTGAATTTGCATAAAGTTTTGTTTTTGATAAATGATAAAATTAAAGGTTAGTAGTAAATTTGCTAAAATACAAATATGAGTGGCATTGGGGTATGTTAAAAAATCAAAAGAGGAAAAGAATGTTTAAAGGAAATGAGATGTTATCAAGAAAAAACATTTTATAAAAATAAAACATGATGAAATAGAAAATGAGAGGAAAGTGTGATATTATTATGTTCACCCTTGGTCTGAGCCAGCAAATGAAAAAGTTAAAGCTATAAGTATGAAAAGCATGGTGTAATAAGCAAGTAGAATGTCAAGATTTTTTATGAAGACTGGTGAAGAGGAAGAGTGCATATATTGTGGTAAAGAGGAAAGTACTGAGCATGTTTTCTTACAATGTATAATGATTGCAGAATTGTGGGAAAGATTATTTGAAGAGAAGTTCTTTGAAAATATAAAGGAAATAAATGAAATAAATATCAATATGATTATGTATGGTTATTACAGCCATGACATAAGAAATGTGTTAATAAAGTTGACAGAAGATTATTTTGTGTTATGTGGACCATTTGAAATGAAAGGATAAAAGAAATCATGTTTAATAGTAAATGGAGACTAGCAGTAATTTTAAGAAAAAAAATAGATGGCGCTTGTGGAAAAAGGAGTAGAGGTCAAATAATGATAATGAAGGTATAAGTTTAATATAGTAATAAAAAGTAAGATATTTATGATTATATGAGAACACAATGAAATTAAAACTATACACAGTATAAATTGTAAACATGTAAATTTGTAAATAGTATTGTAAATAATGTTTTAAATAAAGAATTTCTTGGGATTTCGATAAATGCTATGGAGTCTTTTATATCCACATGTACTATCACCGGTCAAGTAGATAGAGCCTCAGTTTAACATCTCATCCAAAGGATGACACACTCAGGAGGACAGCATAAGTAGGGTGCTTCACTTCTTTTGAACTACTGAGACTGCTGAATATAATAATTTTAAAATAACATTATCCGTTGCTTACAGTAGAAGTAGGTTAGATTAAAACTATGGATTCTGGCAGATAATGCTAAATGAAGAAAGCTCAAATATGTCTATATTTAATACTCCATTGTGAGGCAGTTTCCTTAAACCTCTATTTCACATTTTTTTTTCAGTGCTAAGAGTATTTCAAAGTTGTTGCATGAATAATTATTGGCTTGGAAGCTATTATAAATGCAACAGTCTATGGTATCTTAATCAATCCACAAAGTATTGTTATGCCTCTTTATTCCTCAACAGTCTTCCAAAGCTAGCAGCTGACACACACACTCTTTGAGATTTTCTTTGCGCACACACACACACACACACACACACACACACACACACACACACACACACACACACACACACACACACACCTGAGAAAGGCAGGTCCAGATTTATCTGCTCTGCTACCATTTGCCCAGACTATAAGGTAGCTACTGCCACCAGACACTCCAAAGACATCTACTCTAAGGCTTTTACAAGGGCACCCAATTATACTGAGTAACATTAATATTAATACAATTGGTAGTGTTTGACCAATGCAGCAAGGCTTCCAGGAGCAGCCACAGTGTCATCAAATAAATATAAGTACTCTCAAAGGTTAAAACATTCTCTAAAAGACCAGCCACAATGAAAAGTTTAAATGTATTTAATAATAAATAATAAAATAACATAAAAATATTGAATATCTATTTACAATAAACACCAGAGTTTGAATCACAGACAATATTTAAAATAACACAGATGGATAAATTCACACAGGTATAGAAAAACAGTATTACATTAACCTCACTATATTTTCCTGACTGATCTAAAGAATCACTATCCCCTAGTTAACTTACTAGAGCAAGGCAAGATGATGTAGGTGAGTGATCCTTCTATGTCAGGTTTCAAAAACAGACTGCTCTAAGACTTCAGTCTCATCTAATATTAAAACCTCATTTCAGTGCTGGATTACAGAATTACATGACATACATCTGGTCATCTGACTTCTGGTTCCCATACTAACCCCCTTTACTAGAAACTGAACTAGAATCTTGCACATATGTGTTACCATGCACATAGATAGAGTTTTGATAAGATGTGTTATAGCTTCTGGCAAGCCATAAAACTATTTGAACTCTTCCACCCTTCCATGGTAGCAATTTGTTCACTGCTAAGGACAATACAGCACAATTTCTAGTCCTTGTGTTTACAGACATTTTGTTTCTGGCTGCAGTTAGGACTGTAAGATACAATCTTTATGGCCTACCAGGTAATTTAATTTCAGACTATTTTTAAAAGTTAGCTGGACTGAGCTTAACCTCTTTTCTTCCAGTATTATCTGTTACAATATTAACTTCAACAGTTATATTACAGTCTGACATACAGGTATATTTCTTTTTTTATGTCCAGCAGGTTCCACTATTGGTACATTTTTTTTAACACAAGCAGCTTTATAAATACATTTTCAAAACAAGCACATGTACAAATCAGTTTGATATACAAATGACATATAATTCTTTACAAAACTCCAGCTAGGTATGCTGGCATATGTTACACCTCCACTGCCCTACTTCTTCTGGCATAGCTGGCAATACCTTACAACACTCACACACACCCACACACACACACACACACACACACACACACACACACACACACACACACACACACACACACACACACACACACACACACACCTATTATATGTGGCATGTCTAGAACAGAGCAGTTTATTAGCTGCCAGATGCCAAAGAAAACAACCAGTAGGGAGAGATTTTTAATACTGATGCAGTATTTCACAGTTTGTATCAATGAGATTTAATAAATGTACTAGAGCAAGACATAACCTAGGAATGAAGTTACAAACAACAAGAGAGTTTGGAATTTCACAAAAAATCTAGTTACAGATACATCAAAATTATAATATTAAGATGTGAATAAGCCAGTTCTTTTGCAAGCAGATGCCACTCATAATTGTATAAGAGCTGTGATCCTACAAGGGAATAAAACAATTGCCTGTTGGCAGTAGTATTTGAATTTGAGTAATTTCAGTAATATGTCTATGGTAAAGAAGTTCAGCTGGAAACAGACTGCAATGGTTTGTTAAACATATCTAGAAAGACATTGTACAAGGCATGTTTAAAATTACAGTGGAAGTTACTTACTCTACAGAAGTTTGATTTGAAAAGTAAATACAGACCAGTGAACCACACAACCATTGTCTGTAGAACACAGAGGAGTATGAAGAATAACTGGAAAAAGAATTAGACATTCTTTGAGCAATTTTTCCATTATCATTGATGGCAGAAAAAGTAAAATAACTAGAGAGTTGTATTGCCAATAAGTTAGAATAGCAGGCAGTGAAATATTTTATGAGAGACTGGCCTGAGAGGAAAACATTTTTAAGGAAATAAATCCCATCTGTTTTTTTCATTCAAGGATGAAATAAGCTGAGTCCAAAAATTCCCAGTCAACTGAGAAGATAAATGTTTGAGATGATTAATTGAATCATAGCTGGGAATGATAAAACCTAGCCTTGGTGTTAAGATGTTCATAAATAATGTATAAGGATTCAAAAATGATAAGGGTCTGAAAGAAGCAATTCAATATCCGTACACTGATTATAAACAAATGATACTACGGCTGATTTCCGTATGTTATGGATGCATATCATTTCCAGAACCTCATTCATAGAAGCAAATAACTATGGCATGTGACCACAAGTTCAGTGATAGATTTGCCATTCCCAACATTTTCTATTTAGCCAGTTTATCCAAAATAACATAATCCTCCATAGTTCCTGATTAGTGTCATTTTGGTTTTAACTGAATGTTAACTGCTAAATGTAACTTGGACAGAACATTTCTTATTACCATTTTTTCCTGTTCCTGATTAACATTACATTTATAGTGATAGTAAGCATGAAATCTTTATATCAGCTTATTAGAAGTTGCCGTCCCTGTACACATCAGTCTAACTTTGGTTATTAATGTACTGTTCCCAAGTATTTCAGCTGTAAAGCCATTTTGTAAGACCCCTTTACATCCAACACAGACAAGAGCTCCTGTTTTTCAGACATTTTCATCAGATTCCTTTTCAAACCTATTTTGCATAAAAATTGTTTTGCCATGGATGAGTTGCTTAGCTTGCTTTGGCATGTACTAGTATGATGCATTACCAAATTATCTCAGTAACCACTGCTTTATTCTCCCCTATTAGTTTTTCTAAGCAATCACACTTTCACCTAACCATGTAATCTACTATTCCATCTCTAATAGTTAACTAACTGACTGGTCTGCATTTTACAACCTTACTGATTCTGCATGCACATTTCCTATCTTCTGCAATATACTTACAAACCTATTCACTCATCCAAAAGAAAAGATAAAGACAACCATGTACCATGAGCTTCTGCAATTCTAAAGGCATAATTTATTGGTTTATAAGTACTTACTAGGCTATTGATCTGTGAGGATGAAAATGTTCATATCATTATCTTGTCTAAGAAGTCTGGAAGTAAAATGATTTTTAAGAATATGGAGACACTGACCACTTTAGTGTCTTCATATAATGCAGTTGTTCTGAAATCCCTGTATGCATTGAAACTCTGTACTGATGGAGTGCTTTCATTGGTCTTGAACTGGGACTCTGTGATTATGCATATATTAATTTTTTTTCAGGGTAGTAGGAAGTACAGCTTTTTGTTAAGGGTCTCAGCACTGAACAGTAACATCTTAATGTTATTGGATTCTGCTTTGTTGTGTAGGAAGCTTTAGAAGACTGACATTGCCAGGGACTATGGGGTGGAAAAAGATTTAGCCAATATACAAAAGCTTTAGTGGGAGAAGTGCAGGCCATCCCTGGTAAAGCAGTTAGGACTGTCTGCCATCTCTTCAAAGGCTTATATATATTGTACCCCTTTTATATGACACTGTAAGCAAAGACAGTTTGTTGAAGACAATAATCTGTTGTTCATATTGTGGCATAATTCTTGGTGACAATAGAATGCTTCACAAGGCAATGCTCATATCAGCCTCAGACACATATTCTGAAAGCTCCGTAATTTCTCTTTTCATATAGTCTGGGGGCTACATCTTTTTCTTTAGTGTGGTATTGAGTATGAGTGACAACCTATTTATTTGTTGTGGCTTCATATGAGAGCCGTGCCTCCAAAAACATTGTACAACTATATCTCTAAGACACTGTGTCCACTGATTTAAGTAGTAGGTGGCTGTCAGTGAATGTGTAACAATTAGTAAAACACAAGTAAGAACAAACCCAGAAAACACGAAGGAAACCACAGTCACCTTGCTCCAGCAAAAGGAATCAGAAATATATTTCAACTAGTAGGAAAAGCCAAGAGAAATGCTGTATTTAGAGCTCTTGAGAATATTAAACCCAGTATACGAGGAGGTGACATCAGGAACCATACTGAGAGTAAGGAGAGTATGTGGATAGTTAGATTGAGAGCAGATAGGGGTTTAGGTCTCAATGAGAGAGCCTCCATTAAACCTATGTTAAACAAACGGAGGAATGTTTGTAGATTTTATAATAAATGATGGCACATATATGTTTTTATCCCTTGAAATAGATTTCTTTTGACATATATATACATATTTATTAGAGCATCTTGAGTGTTCATGGAGAGTTTTTTATATGTTTTTTTATATGTTTTTTATATGTTTTTTATATTCATTTTATACATCTCAGTATGTTTATATGTGCATATATCCTTAAGCTTAGATTAACTCATGAATATGCAACACGAAGCAGCCAATAGGAGATGTTTTAACTGTATAAATGTAGCCTATGTACTTGAAGGTCTTTGTTACATGATCTGATGAAGTTCAAATGAATGAGTGAAAGCGCTTATCTGACCTGCAGTGGAATTAAAGTTGGATTTTAACCTGAGGATTTTGCCTTTCATTTGGATTTTAACCTGAGGATTTTGCCTTTCATTTCTACTTGTGACTCTGCATCAGCCTAGTTGCTCCTTTTGGTTTCATTAATATTATTCAAGTTTTTCTGGAGCACTGGGCGTTTATCCTGTTTGTCAGCAAGTGGTTTGTTCCTGTTTTATTAGCTTCATTTTTTTCTTGCTGACTTTGGAGCAGAGTCTACTACCAGTGAATAGCGTTTGCTTAGCGCATAACTTTTGTTTGTATCTTTACCTTGCATACAGACATTTTTGGCTATTTTTTCTGCCTTTGCACTATTTTTCTATTATGCAGAGTCAGAGTGAAACTGTAGATATTGAGCTAGACTATGAGCCCCGAGGTGTAGACCTGGGCTCAGTCGCTCATCTACAGAAGAGGTTTGAACAGAATCTCGTCTGTTCAACAGTCACTTCCTGGCAATTCAGCGCTTTGGAGCGCTTTGAAGACGCGGATACGGTGACACCCGACTTGGATGAGCTACAACGCCTGTTAGACAGTCTAGAGAAAGACTTTGCACACTTGAAACGTTTGCAAACACAGCGCTTGCATTTTCGTTATTGTTTGGACACAAAAATTGTACCGAGAGGATTACGTATATTAAACATGCCCAATCAGGGGGAACATTATCCAGAGTTGCTTTCAAGGTGGCAGCGCCTGAACCTGGAGGTAAGCAAACAGTACATGGAGTTACTTATTGACTTTTTTGCCTCTGAAGAGGAGAAACTCATTAATAGCATTAAGAAACAACAGAAGAGAATTTTTTCTTGTTTCCCAAGTACTGTAATAGAACCACTATTTGAAAGCCTGTTGGATGGAATATCAGCCTTAGAGCGGAAACTTCTCCAGCAGAAGAGAAGCAAGATTATTAGAGATCACAGAGATTTTAATTTAGGACAAGTCTTCGTTTGGCCTAAACATGGACATTATAGTGCTACCATTAAACCTAATGACTATACTAGTGTTAGACAACTGGGTTCAACCTAGTACTGGTTCTGAAAATGTTAATGTTGTTAATAATGCTTGTGAAGCTGTGGATATTACTAACTGTGTACATAACAATGTATCGCCTAGTAATCGGGTACAAAATATAGCTAACATTAATAACACTACTACTTCCAATGATACTGATGATGTAATTACTATTTTACATAGTGAGAGTGGATCCAGCTCCATTAATACAAACAATAAAGAAGTTAGTCAGCCTACTACTGTGAATAATAGTGCAGACAGAACTAACTTATATCCAGCAGTACATGTTGTGAAGGGACCGATCAATAAGAGGTTGTCAGTAGATGACGGCATAGTGAGATCCAAGTTACCTCACAAAGTACATACCACCATCACTACAGGAGTAGTAAGTGAGCTCCCTTTTCCCCTCCCAGTCCGAAAGGACAAGAATATAACAAGGGGACGCTCTATGAGCAGGGGGAGACAGAAAGCATAAATTATCAGAAGAGTTTGTACCACATCAGACAATAAAGAAGATGTGGAAGAACAAAGTAAATTAGATACAGCTGAAATTTTGATACCAGCAGATTCTATGATACATAACATCTCAGGATATTTGTTGACTGAATGTGATGAGAAATTATTATGTAAAGGCCTAAACTTTATACCAAGTGCACACAGTAACTTTACGGACACTGTAGTAGACATGAGACTTTTTTGTCGAAATCTTATGCTTAAACTGCTATTTCATGATAAAACTGATAGTGAATTGACAGACAATAACGCTACCAGACCACCAAAGTTTAAGAAGCTTAGCAACTTTGTCCCACCTAATCATCCGTTAGTTGAGGCATATTTGAAACTAACTGAGGATGATTTGTATGAATATTTTTCTCTAAAGAAATATAGGAAGAATGGTAATTTGACTAGAGGGGAGCAGACTAGCTTACTTAAACTCCAGTCTTTACAGTCCATAACCATCAAACCAGCGGATAAAGGTGGTCGGATAGTAGTTATGGACACTAGCAAATATCATGATGCTATGATTAAACTCTTGGAAGATGATTTCTATTTACAAGTTAACGAACAAATAGTGCAAGCCACTATTAGTCACGTAAACAATATGTTATTAGATATGTTGAAAGGTGATATCTTGGATCAAGAATTGTTTGACTATCTCTTCGTTAAGAATCCACTTGTACCAACAATACATGGGTTACCTAAGATTCACAAAGACTCCATTGACCCACCAATGAGACCCATAGTGTCTGGTCAGGGTTGGATCACTGAAAACCTTTCTGTCTATGTTGAGAAACATTTGCGACCTATATTAAATAAGAACAAAGTTGTACTGAAAGATTCCAAACAGTTTTTAACAGATTTGTATGACTGCTTAGGTGGCATTTGTGACGTTGATAACTTGATTTTTGTAACGTTTGACATCAAGTCCTTGTTTACTGTGTTACCAAATAACATAGGCCTGATTTATATCACTGAGTATCTACTCTTACATAGTGAATATACATCAGTTAAAGTAGACCTCATTGTACATTTCCTTGAACTCATTTTGAATAACAATCTGTTCACCTATGACAACAAGTTTTACCAACAGCGAGGTGGCGTAGCCATGGGCACACCTTGTGTCAACAGCTATGCAAACATGTTTTTGGCATTTTAGGAATTTGAGAGTCTCTTTAATTTAGAAATGTTTAAACAACATGTAACTTTTTATAGACGTTTCGTGGATGACGTTTTTGTTTTATGGCGAGGCAGTGTTGATGATTTGTTTGTGTTCCATACTATATTGAACAACCTCACTGGCTATTTAACCTTCAGTAAGAATCATTCTAGAGAGAAGATAGAATTTCTTGACTTGTATATAGAAAAGTTAGCATGTGGTTTGATTAATACAGGTGTCTATAGGAAACCTTGCTATTTTAATACTCTATTACAGCGTGATAGTATGCACCCACAACATATTTTTAAGAATATCATTAGAGGCCAGGGGATGAGAACCTCTAGGCTAAATGCCACAGAAGAAGGCTTCCTAAATGAACTGAGTGACCTCAAGATAAGGCTAGAAGAACGGGGCTATAGCTCACAAGAGATTGAGTCCAATCTCTTAGATGTCAATAAACTTAGACTGAACAGAGCAGCCCCTTATTTTGGACTAGTTATTACTGGTGGATCCGTTACAACAGACAATGGTAGAGATGATAGATCAACTCATGTAAGGGTTTCTTTACCATATAGTACTGATTGTCCAGCAATCAAGAATATTATTACGAAACACTGGCCTATTCTCTGTACTGATGACACCATCGGTAAACTTGTGGGGACTAAACCCTCTTTTATATAGGAACAAATTAAATTTAAGGAGAATGCTATGTTATTCAAAAAGGGATGAATGGTCAATGCCTCTTGAACACACAAAACCATGTGGATGCTGTAATTATTGTAATTCTCTTGACCCCAGTCCATTTTTTGAACATCCTGACATGCACACTAACTGTAGCATACGTGCTGTAGCTACCTGTGATACTACTCATATAGTTTATTTGGCAGTGTGCCAAATATGTGATGCATTTTATGTTGGCAAAACCAATCGTCGCTTTAAAGACAGGATAAGAGAACACCTTTACCACATTAGGAAGGCTTCACCTCACAATGCCTTAGCTAAGCACGTAGCCCAAGCAGGTCCTGAACATTATTTCCTATTTAGAGCTCTTGAGAATATTAAACCCAGTATACGAGGAGGTGACATCAGGAACCATACTGAGAGTAAGGAGAGTATGTGGATAGTTAGATTGAGAGCAGATAGGGGTTTAGGTCTCAATGAGAGAGCCTCCATTAAACCTATGTTAAACAAACGGAGGAATGTTTGTAGATTTTATAATAAATGATGGCACATATATGTTTTTATCCCTTGAAATAGATTTCTTTTGACATATATATACATATTTATTAGAGCATCTTGAGTGTTCATGGAAAGTTTTTTATGCTTTTTCATATGTTTTTTATATGTTTTTTATATTCATTTTATACATCTCAGTATGTTTATATGTGCATATATCTTTAAGCTTAGATTAACTCATGAATATGCAACAAGAAGCAGCCAATAGGAGATGTTTTAACTGTATAAATGTAGCCTATGTACTTGAAGGTCTTTGTTACATGATCTGATGAAGCTCAAATGAATGAGTGAAAGCGCTTATCTGACCTGCAGTGGAATTAAAGTTGGATTTTAACCTGAGGATTTTGCCTTTCATTTGGATTTTAACCTGAGGATTTTGCCTTTCATTTCTACTTGTGACTCTGCATCAGCCTAGTTGCTCCTTTTGGTTTCATTAATATTATTCAAGTTTTTCTGGAGCACTGGGCGTTTATCCTGTTTGTCAGCAAGTGGTTTGTTCCTGTGACATTTTGTATGGGTCGGAGTCCGTATGTTTGACTACAGCATGCAAACTGCTTAACTGGAGAATAACAGCTACCCATACCTCTAAACCCTAAATCGCTGTGGTTTTGTCCTCCAATTTAGCATTTAGCTGCTTTAGCTACATATGTTGAATTGCTAGTTAATAGCCAGTGTAGTGTAATTTCTTTTCTGATGTTTTGTCTTAGTAGCTGAGTTCATACATTAGTTTAGAGACTCTGAAATCATTAATTATTAGGCTCTGTGTACTTTTTGTTATATTTTAATAAGGGAAATGCTATATTCATATTGTCATGAAAAATGATGTTCTTGATAGAGATGTAAGCCAATATATTGTGTCTTCTCGGACTTTTGTATTGTCATCAGCTTTAGTTGAGGATAACAATAAGAAAAGGTGTGCTTTATTTAATTTTATGGCAGATATCAATATTTCAAACTTTCTAAAATTTGTAGGAATTTTTCATTATTTTGCATGGCACACTGATTGGTTAGTAATATGGTTATTCCTCTGGTTTATTTAGTTATGCAATCAATTCATGTTATGTTGTATCCTATGGACAGTATTTTGTCATCTTCTGTATTGGGTTTAAGCCAAGTTTCCATTATAGCAAGTCTAAAATATCTTTATGCCTGGGGAGCAGTCCTGTCTCAGGGGTATTACACTGTAAAAAATAGAACATGGAATGGGTTGTATACTGTATCTCCACAATGGAGGAGACTTTTGAGTACATTTACCTGTGATGGAGGTTGGAGAAGAATTTTTTTTTTATATGAATGTGGGGTATTTTAAATGCATATTCACATGCTGGCAAATGGTATTTATAGAAGTGTTTGTGTGTGACATTTTTTGCCACATTTGTTTATCTGAACTGCCTTTCTGGATTTGAATAGAAATGGGTAAAGGATGCATGTTTCTGATAGTTATGTATTGCAATTTAGTATGTATTTACTAATGATAACATTATCAAAAATACTTGTAAGAAGGCAGAAGCTGGCTTGCTAAAATATTCCTTTGTAGAGGAGGTAGCTACAACATGGCTCTGTTGTGTTACAGTGCTGTTGAATGCTGCACAGGAACTCCCTTGCAGAACCAAATCCAGCATTAGGCAACTTAAAGAGTTTCCTAGGGCCCATTAGCTTGGGGGGTGGGGTCTTCTGGGGGGTTAGCACAACATTTAATTTTTAAATAAACAATTTGTAAACGTCTTTACATTTTTCTTTAATGGCTCACTGTATGTGCATGTGTCTTTAGTACTAATGAAGATGTTGGTAGGGGAAATAATACATTTGTGTAGCAGGAAGTGCTTGTGCATACACAGTCATTCTGCCGAAGTGACCGAAGGCCAAAACAGTTTATTGTGTCACTGGCTTACTGCAAGGTGCCATGCCATGTTCTCTCAGCTGATCTATTTGTTAAAATATGGAAGTACAGATACGGTGTAACAAGCATAGGTTATCTTTAGCTCAGGTTTCAGTGATGCTTATTAACATTTTTTGTTTATGCATCTAGCTTCAAGAATCATTTATTATCTGTTAACAATATGCACATACTCTATTGATGAACACTGATGATAAATACATCTGAAGAAATTCTGGAATGATGAATAACAAACAGTGCTGATAAATATATCTAAACCTTCTGCAGGTGTATTCTGATTCAGTCTTTATACTGAATAATGTCTGGGTGGTATGAGAGGGTTAGTTGCATATATTTTATTGTTGATTTTTGGCATTGCTCAACCAGTGATTTTGGAGAATATATCTAACCTTTTTACTTCTGCGTCTTTTTTTTCTCAAATATCTTTTTATTGAATACTTTTCACTTGCAAATCCAGAACAGAACACAACATAGGAAACTGTTGATGTTACAAATTGCTTAACATGAGCAAGTTATTAAACTAGGTATCCAGATACTATATTAAATAAATTCAAAACAGCTAAAGATTGCAATATTGGATTACCATAAAGTTATGCTTATGTTATGACTTAGTCAGGATACTGTTATAATACAACAATTCACTTGTACATTATGGTAACAAATTAGTGTATAACTAGAAGCATAACACCAATCTAAAAGAAACACAAAAAATCTACACTACTATACCATATATACATATATACAACAATGTCGCCTTAAGTAATGGTGTTACTACTCTTAACTAAAAGGTGTGTTTACTATCTTTATGTATTTGTATTTGTTTTGCCATAAGATATCAGTTAAAGCTTTGCAATAGTTCTGATAATATGTTTGGCTCTTTTGACTTTTTGTATAAAGCTTCTTAGCTAATATATGCTTTCTTGCCATGTTCTTATATTCTGACCAAGATAGTTTGGATCTGTCCATCCAGTTTTTAGCTATGTAAAATTTTAATAGGGTGCATAATGTTATTGTAATGTGTTTGGTGAGACTATTATTATTGCTTTTGAAAATATGTGGTATTGCTGTCTCCCATGACAAAATGGATTTTGAGTAGCCTGTTTTTTTCTAAGAGGAATCTCAGTGAGCACCAGAGTTTATAAACTGTTTTACAACTCCAGAAGATGTGAAGGAGATCAGCTTCTTTATTAGGCCAAAAGGAACAATAAGGTGACTTAGATGGATTCATTTTGTTAAGGTGTACAGGTGTACGGTATGCACTGTTGAAGATTGAAATCTGGGTGTATATTAGCTTCTTCAATGGCGTCAATTTCATAGTATTTCCAATGTCTAATTCCTTCTGATTGTCTGTCATGTTACTACCGTTTCCTTCTCAATACTTTGAGAATGGAATTGTATTTTGATATTTAGATTTTGCTATTAATTTATACGTATTTGAGGGCATTTTCTTTTTGTATAAAAGCAACTTTTGAATTTATTGTGCTAATTTGATATCTTGCTCAATTACATTGCTATCCTTGGTTATATTGTTAACTAAGTATAGGATTTGTTTAATTATCACATTATATTTATTGTTTGCTGTAAGTAAGTTTTTGATATTTTCCATTGAAAGGTTTTATAATTGGTAGAAGTCCCATAATGTATAATTTTTTTATTAGTGGATATTTATGTAGGTTTAACATAGAGTTTGCTAGTTTTATATCAGAGTTGTTATGTATTGGTTGTAGAAGAGTAATTACGTCTTTTAGATTTATTGATATTAGTAATTTCTTGTAAATTTCACACTTACTGATTAAAACTGGGTGAATTTTTTATTGTCTTAGGAGTTTCTTGATTTAAGAAGGGAATCATTTTCAGGTTAACTTTAGATGTCATAATATTTTGCTGAAATAATTTAATGCATAATGGGTACCATTCATTACCTAATGGGTTATAGTTTGCTATTTGCATAATGCGACTAGCATTAATAATTTTGTGGTACAATTGAAAATCTTGAAGGCTTAGGCCTCCTTTTTCTTTTGGGGGTATTAATTTATTGTAACTAATTCTTGTACATTTTGGGTACCATATGAATTTTGCTAGTCGAACTTTTATTTTATTAAATTAGGTATCTGGAATTTTCATTAAAGTGGCATTCAGTTGGTATAAAATCTTAGGCAGTATGTTCATTTTGACAACTGAAGCTTTCGATAAGGTAGAGGGTTTAAGCTTTTCCCATTTGTTAATATTGCCATCTATATTAGTCCAAGTTTTAAATATGTTGCTATTGATCATATCTGATTGTGTATGGCTAAAGATTATACCTAAATATTTCAAAGTATATTGCACTTTTACATTAGTCTCTGGAAAATAAAATTCCTTATGATACAGGGGGTTAAGTGGATATATAATTGACTTATTGGGATTATAATTGCATAATTTGATATTTGGGAAAACTTATCGATGGACATTAAGATTTTGCTTAAATCAGTATTGGGATATTGAAAGTAAATATTTAAATTGTCTTCAAAAGCTGTGTATTTTATTTGGGTTTTAGACACTGAAAGAAGGTATTGGTATGTTCTCTGACTGATTAGTAGTAATAATGCTTCGATATAGAAATTGAACAGGTTTGGTGAGAGTGGGTATCCCTGTCTGCTGCCATTTACAATTTGTATTGGGTTAGATGTTTTCTTATTAATATAAAGAGTTGTAGTTGATTTACTATATAAAGCTTTGATCATTTTTTATGTATTCTTGTGGGAATCCAAATTGAAAAAGTATAAAAGGAGAAATTTTTGATTAACTTTGTCAAAGGCTTTTGTTGCATCCACTAATAAAGCATTTTTGGGTGATTTGTCCTTGGCACAGAGGTGGGATAGGGCATCAATGGTTAGTGTGTTGTCCCATACTTGTCTCTGACTCATAAAGCCTAATTGCTCAGGTGCAATTATAATGAGAGCTATGTTCTGTATCCTGTATTCTAGAATTGTTGAAAATATCTTTAAATCTGTATTTATCAGAGCTATGGGTCTGCAATTGTTTGGATTTGTGGAGTCGGTATTTGGTTTTGGGATAAATATGCTTTTAGAATTTTTCATATAAAGGTCTGATATCCAAAATTTTATTATAAAATATGGTTGTATAGTTTTAAAAGTATTGGTATTAATTATTGCTTGAAGTGTTTATAGAATTCTGCCACATACCCATTGGGACCAGGAGCTTTCCCAGGTTTGAGCTTCTCAATAGCCTTTTTTACTTCCTCTTCTGTTAATGGACTTTTTAGACTATTAGATTGAGAGTTGTTAATCTGAGGGAATTCTAAATTGTCTACAAAGTTTTGGAAAAGGTTGTCATGTATATGATCTTGTGGGCCATAGATGGTTTGGAATATTTCTTCAAAAGCCCTTATTATTTCATTTTTCACTTTGTAGCCAGAGGGATGGTTAGGTGAGAACTTGAATTGCTACTTTTTGGACTAATTCTTACATGGATGAACCATTAAAGTTTGACATCTCTGCTTGTATTATTGTATCCCTGCTTATACTCAGTAGTTGCCTAAGTGAGGTAAAGGTTATTACTTGCTGACTACTACCAGCATGCAGCTGCCATATATTTTCTCCAGTTTTCCTGACTTTGTCAGTCAGGTGTGGACATTAGATAGCAGGAAGGGCTCAGTAATATCTAAGTGTTATACTATTTCTACTGAATTATAATGAATCCCTACTGAACAGGTTATGTGCAGCAATTATCACCTGTGTCTGAGCATTCATAACTTTCAAGTGATGAAATGCAGCTCATTATCGCATTAACAATGAGTGCAGTTCCACTATAGCACATATAGAGTCATTATCACTTTTCAGGTAAAACTCTCAGCAGCCATCACTGTTGAGTAGAGGTCGTTATCACATTGATGCATGCACAAGCCAGATTTGAATTTTTGTCTATGTGGAGTCATTTCAAGCCAGCCCTCACCAGTTCTTTCTATCATTTGTACAATTTGTTTGATACACAGTAAAGTCCTGATTGCAGTTATATAATTTCCAGAAGAGACCAATATGCATATAAATTTCTTGGAGAAGAGAACAGTCTTTTTAGAGTTGCAGGCCTTTCAGAACTCCTTCCTCTAGGGATAATGGCTATCCAAATGGACACTATGTCACTGGTTTGGTACACCAACAAACAAGAGGGAACCAACCCCTTTACCAACAAGCAGTGAGAGTTGAGCTGTGGACGATCTCCTCCAACTACTTTGCTACTACCTGCTTTTTCTCTTTACATGTGCCCTTTCTGTGCCCCCTTGTCAGTCACTGAGTGTAGTTTAGTGTTTTCAGGGCTGGTAGGTATGTACCTCTGCAGCATCACTCATTGTGTGTCATTTATTGTTGTCAAGGGGGGTAGGTATGCACCTCTGCATTATCATCACTGGTTATGTACCTTATCAAAAGAATAATGCCACTGTGGATAGGAGTGAAGATTTGGATGAGCTAACCAGGTAATGCTATTGATATACATATATGTGTAGTCTTCCAAAATATCTCTCAAACATCAGTAGTAACCTGTTTGCATTTCTTTTCTGTGCAGGTGCACCCACCTTGTGACAGTGACATGGCTTCACGAGCAGGAGAATGACAAGTGAGAGTGAGGGTGTTTGGCCATTCCTACTTTCGCTGGGCTGCCAACCATGCCTCCAGAAGTGAAAACCACTACAACTTGAACTTCCCCACATCTACTGTGAAGGTATACTGGATTGCAAGAAGAGGTATGCATTGGAGCAGACTCCTGCAGTTGTTGGAAGTGAAGTGTTCGATCTACCCTAAGCCTGGCATTCTTGTGCTACACATTGGAGGGAATGATGTCATCACTCACCCACTCGGAAGGCTACAGTTTGAAATCAGAACAATTTCTGAACACCTGCAGTCGTGGTGGCCACGTTGTCATTTTGTGGTTTGACATAAGTCCTCACCAGATATGGAAAACAGCAAACAGTCAACTGGCAGCACACAAGGCCAGATGTTTACAGAATGGGTTCATGCATGGCTTGAGGCACAGGGTCAGTGGATCAACAATTTGCCATGACAGCATCACCGCAGAAGATGTTCACCTTTTCAGAAGTGATGGCGTTCACCTAACTGAGGATGGCATTGCTTTGTTCTTATCTGACCTCCACAATGGCGTGATGATAGCTATGCATAATATATTGGTACCATGCAGCTAGTGAGAACGAATGGACAACAGCCATGACCAAGTAGAACCAGTATGGTAAAAAACTCTATTGTTATATTTTATGAACACCATTGTTACTACTGATGACACAGGAAAAGAACTGCTAGGGAACTTGTACACATGCTGAGTAACACTTCATTTTCAGATTGTCAAAGTGCCATCTGTATGCTGTGTACAGGTACTGATAACTGATTATGAATTGTGTTATGTAAATTATATTTTTCATAGTTTGGCAAATAACTGTGGAAGGGAGATGGTGAACATGCTGAGTAAGAACAACTGTTTGAGGAGAGTAGCACATACAACAGAATATGTCAGTAAACATCCTCTACACATATCACAGTTTGGTTACAATTATGGTTATGAGAGTTATACTTCCTTTTCCTATTGTGCTAAATAACTTTGTCAGGGAACATGTCATAAGGGTAAGTAATACCTCATTTTGAAGGCAGTATTACTAACTACAGAATGGAAAAGGAACTGTGTCTGTATGCCGGACAAATGTACAGATATCACATTATGTTTAGGGCTTCAGTTATGAGAATTCTGATATTGTTTCATATTTGGTGAATACTTTGTCATGGAACATATCAGCCTGCTAAGTAGTAGTTCATTTTGAAGACAGTATCGGCACTTGCAAGATATAAAAACAACTGTATCTGTATGCTGTACACATGTCCAGATATCACAGTTTGTTTGGGACCATGATTATGAGAATTATGATATTTTTTCATATTTTGCTAAATAACTTCATCAGGGAACATATCATCAGGGTAAGCAATACCTCATTTTGAAGGCAGAATTAGTAGTTACAGGATGGAAGAATATCTGTGTCTGTATGCAGGACAACTGTACATATATCATATTTTGTTTAGGACATCAGTTATGAAAATTATGATTTTTGTTTTCATATTTTGATAAATAAGTTTGCTAGGGAGCATGTAATTGTGCTACGTTATACCTCATTTTGAAGACAGTGTTAGTCTTTACAACATGATAAAGGAAATGTGTCTGTATTCTGTACACATGTACAGATATCACACTTTATTTAGGACTCAGGTTATGGAAATTATGATTTTGTTAATTTTGGCAAATAACTTTACCAGGGAGCATGTAACTGTGCCAAGTGATATATCTCATTTTGAAGAGAGTGTTACTCCTTAAAACATGATAAAATAACTGTGTCTGTATGCCATACATATATACAGATATCAACATTTGTTTAGGACTAAGGTTATGAAAATTATGATTTTTGTTTTCATATTTTGGTAAATAACTTTGCAAGGGAGCATGTCAATGTGCTAAGTAATACCTCATTTTGAATTCAGTATTAATAGGTACAATATGGTAAAAGAACTGTATCTGTATGCTGTACACATGGACAGATATCACTGTTTGTTTAGTCTTGTAGGATTATGAAAATTATACATTTGCAATATTTCTCATTCTTCTTCTTCTCTTTCGGCTGTTCCTGTTAGGGGTCACCACAGCAGATCATCTGTTTCCATTTCTTCCTATCCTCTGCATCTTCCTCTGTCACCCCAACCACCTGCATGTCCTCTCTCACCACATCCATAAACCTTATCTTAGGCCTTCCTCTTTTCCTCTTACCTGGCAGCGCCATCCTTAGCATCCTTTTCCCAATGTACCCAGCATCCCTCCTCAGTACATATCCAAACCAATGCAATCTTGCCTCTCTGACTTTGTCTCCAAACCATCCAACCTGAGCTGACCCTCTGATATACTGATTCCTAATCCTGTCCATCCTCATCACACCCAGTGCAAATCTTAACATCTTTAACTCTGCCACTTCCAGCTCTCACTCCTGCCTTTTTGTCAAAGCCACTGTCTCCAACCAATATAACATAGCTGGTCTAACTACCCTCTTGTAGACCTTCCCTTTCACTCTTACTGGTACCCGTCTGTCACAAATCACTCCTGACACTCTTCTCCACCCATTCCACCCTGCCTGTACTCTCTTCATCTCTCTTCCACACTCACCGTTACTCTGAACTGTTGACCCCAAGTACTTAATTATTATGCCCATATCTTTGCAAGAGAGCATGATGATGACACAAATGAGGCATTGTTCTGAAGCTGACACTGAGCCACACAACTTTTACACTGATATGTAGTCTCTGTCTGTTACAGGTGATGAGATATTATGCTTTGTTTATTTATCAATTATGAGAAATATAATATTAATCATATTTCTGTGAATATCTCCATAACTGAGCATCACACATTAATGGTTAATGTATAATTTCAAAGCTAACATTCATAAAAAACAAATTAATTACAAATTGTATGGATCTGCATGGTACATTCACCAAGATATTGTGATTTTGTGTACCAAAAAGGTAAAAAATATGCACAATATCAGCATTCCTTGGCAAATATTTAATAATGACTCACATAAACGCTATCAAGATTTACACTGTTCGAAAGGTCAGTGTCTGATGAACAACTTTCGCATTTACATTTTTAGTCTAGCTCTTATGGTTAAAAAGTTATGAACATTTGTTTTCTGCATGGTATTACAGATGGAGTATCTGAAAATAAGCTCAGGCTACACTGTTATTCCGAATGAGTTAAAGTTGCATTATAGTCCCTTCTGTGTCCCTGTTCTTTGTGTCTGCTCCGTCCTTCACTGAGACATTAAGCTAAAGTTTCTGAAATTCTAACATACCTGGGGTCATTGACCTGTAGCTCAGAAAAGTTGTATTCCAGTGCTTTTGTGCTCCCCTGTTCTTTGCGTCTGCACCACCTTCCACTGAAACATTAAGCTAAAGTTTCTGAAGGACCTCCAATATAGGCTTGATTTGATTTGACCTCTCTTTAGCTAGCCTGCTTATTCCTCAAAAATTTTCCCAAACCTCATACCTTTTTCTGATCCTTTTCTGTTGCAGTTTTAAAAGGTTGTGTCTCTGGCCTCCGCCCCTTAGGGTAATCTGATTTCCAGTGTCCCACCCTCCCCTTTTTCATTGCTATTATCTGTTTTATAAACTATTTAAGCACTCTTCCATTGATCGAGACCCCAGCCAACAAACCATATTGTTCTTGAATAAACCTAATTTACTGCATATTGTTCCCTGATCATTTTCAAAGAGCTAAGTAATTCTGATTGCTAATTCACACTTGCTTATGTTATTTTGAGTGATCACTACTGTTCCTGCTTTTATTTATGCATTTCACTGCACTTTTATAAAAAAAAAAAATGCCCTTTCTCTCACTGTTACTGCTGTAAGACAGCCTTGAAATTGCCTTCAGCAGGGGATTTCTAGCTAGTTTTTTAAGAGGTTTGGGTCTCTTCTAAGTTTTTATATTAGGAAGACAGGGTTTATTCATCTTGTTGCAGGAGGCGTGTGTCTGGTCTATCTGAGCTGGAAAATATACAGAAGCTCTCATAGTTGCTTTATTGATCATTAGTTGGTTTTCTATTTTTCTGTACTGCACAGAGGTGCTCACTACACAGCAAAACCTGTACAGTAGTAAACACCTAGAAAGCAAAATTTCCATATAGAATTGTCCATAAATCTATACCTTGTAAAGCAGTAAATATACAGTGAATAACATGCATGCCAACAAGCTTAGGTGTTGAATGGCAATGCCTGTAGGTTTCATAGAATGAAGTATTGTGTAAACATTAAAGCTGGAAGAATTTAGTATTGTCTAGCATAATATACCCCAATAAAAACATCATTACTAGTCTGCAGCAACAAAGCACCCTTAATAGCCTTCTAACTCCAATACACCACCCCCTTGCAGGTCACCAATAAAAGGACTGGACAGCATGGATATGCAATTTCCTAATGTCTCTGTAACCACCCTGGGGGATATGGACATCTTGAGACAATGTAACAGTTGTCTCAGGTTTACCAACAACTGCTTAATCATTAATGAAACAGACACAGTATGCAAGAGGTGTACTTACACTTTATCATTTACTTTTCAGAGGTCAAAGTTAATGTCAGAGGCCTCTGGCTGACCAAGTTTGCAGATGATTGTAAACTAGGAGCTGTCATTGAATCAACCAAGATTAGGACACCCTTCAGGAAGGTCTGACACAGAAAACACTTGGTGTCAAAACCATTGCTTGAAACTCAGTACCAGGAAATGCACTGTTGTACCTTTTGGTAAGTCAGCGACCCCTAAAACGTCCCTAAACGTTGATTCACTAGTATTACTAGATCTGGCCAATCCAAGTCAGGATATACTCATCTAGTGTAACAGTCCCCTCTATTTTCTCCTTATGAAATGAGGTGAAACCCTCTATTTGACTACATGAAAATTTTAACTATCCATCTCCTGTTTTAAAGCTATAATCCTCTGAAAAATAGGGCATCCAAAAGCAAGTGACTACAATTTTGATCCCTAATTTCAGTATCTGCATTAAAAAATACTGCAACCCTTTTTTCAAGACCCCCTGACATAGATTTAAAATTTATTTTTAACTACAGGAATAAAACCCCCCAGCTTCAAAGACACTCTAATTATTTCTCCTCCAAGGATTTACACCTTAATTCAGTTACTGACTATAGACCACTGCAAACATTTGTGTCTTAGGAAAAATCCTAGAAAAATACATCAATGAGCAATAATTCTATTAAACACCCCAAAATGATTTTTAAGTGACAAGCAGCATGGATGTTGACCAAAATATATTACCCAAACTGCTACTTAATTATTAACCAATCAAATGTATTCTAATTTAGGAAACAGGCGTTTTGTCAGGAGTAATGTTCTGGATTTAAAAAGGGACTCAAAAAACTTCAGTCACAACTTTTTTCTTAATAAACATATTTAGTTTTGGTTTTCATAAGAAGTGATGGCAAGATTTAGAAATTATCTAATTGATCTTTCTTCATTTAATGTTTTAACTACTTTATTTCAAAAAATTATTTTCTTCAGGGCTTTGAGCTAGAAACACTTCTGTTTTCATGCTCTATAAATAACCTGATATGGGGTATACCACTCCCAAGCATTACCATGTAGGCAGGTGACATAGTATTTATAGGTTCATAGGTGGTTCCTGGGCTATTTAACGGAAGTTCTTTTTAAGCCTAGCTGTGTGTACCCAATATAATACTGGAGAAACCCAATAAAAAGGATTTTGCCTAAACTCGTGAACTTAGCAGTGCCCATATCTAGGAGGGTCATAGGTGAAATCCCCAGCAGGAATTTACAGTTTCCCATCCAGTCATCCAGGCTAGACTTAAACAGAGTCATAAAGGGGCTTTGTTTGATGTGAATTGGTAGCCTATTCCAGAGGAGTAGCAACCTCTGAGAGAGACATATCTGTCTCTCCAGCAGGTCCTATTTATGTTGCAGGCCAGGTTAAGGTCCCTGTAGTGGGTGACCCTTGTCCCATTTGACTTGCGGATGTGCAGCATTTCCATTAGGTTTGGATCCAAGATTGCTCTGTAGGCCAGGCACAAGTCTCCTCTAAGTAGTCTGTACACTACTGAGTACAGTGACAGTGACTTCAGTCTGTCAATGTATGACATGTGCTGGAGACCCTGAATTTTCTTGGTTAGAAATCTCTGAGGTCTCTCAAGTTGTTGCAGGTGCCTGGTAAGGTATATACCAAAGGGAGCATTGTACTCAATTACTGGCCTGATGAGGGTCGAGTACAGGGTGTTATGACCTCTTTCCCTCTTGAGGCAATATCTTTGCTAATGAAGTGTGTGATGTAGAATGCCTTCCTTACCACAGTAGACACATGGTGGTCAACGTTTAGGCTACTGTCAACTTGTGTTCCCAAGTCTCTCACTATTGAGTTGTTACTTAGGATATTATTATTTATATGTTAGTTTGCAGAGATATCGTTTTTACTGAAGGGGATGATAATGCATTTTTGGCACTGAGTTTGAGTCCATGGCTTTGGCATCAATCAATAGTTTATGTAAGTCCCTTTTGAGGTATATTGATATAATTTGGGGATTCAGTGATTGCACCTAATTTGCAATCATCAGCAAACTTAGCTACAGTACCTCTGTTTTGGCCTGAACTTCTGAGAAGTATTTTGCAAATGATAAGAGGCCCAGCACTGACTCCTGTGGAACCCCATTGGTGACAGGTCTACTGGTTGAGGAAAAGTCCCCAACTTTGACTGAATGTGATCTGTCGGTGAGCCACTTAGTAACCTACCTGATGACACAAGAGTCGATAGTCAATATTTTTTAATTTCTCCAAGTCTTTTGGGTTTCCAATACCATGATGGGAATGGACCCCATTTCTAAGTCAAAGCATGATTAAACTTCATGAAATTAGTATTGTTTCAATCTTTGATGTCAGACAGTAGTGCTCTTTGCAGCACCTGCAATGTGCCCAGTAATGACTCTTTCTGCAGTTTGTATGGAGTTACATGTATTAGTAGCATATCTAAATAGGATTGTAAATTCTTTTTTATAAGACCCATTGCTCCTACTACTATTGGAACTGTCTGGGTATCTTTCTTCCACAATGCTTTTGTTTCTGCCTGTAGATCCTGATATTTTATGACTTTGTGTCTCTCTGTACTCAAGACACTGTAGTCATTGGGCATGGCAATTTCAATGATCAATGCTACTCTTGTCTTCTTTTCTTGGACCACTATATCCATTTTTCTAGTATTCATCTTTTGAACTGTTGGTAATGGATGATCCCATGTGATGTAGGCTTCTTCATTTTCTATGATGTTTTGTGGCTCATGTTTCCAGTGTTTTTTGGCCACTTCAATACCATAATGTTTGCACAATCCCCACACCATTATGCCTTTCAGTATACAGTCCTTCTGCCACTAGTATGTCGCAACCAGCAACGAGGTATGCAACTGTTTCCAATTCGGTTTTACAAAACCTACATTTGTCTGTTTCTTCCACATGTTCAATGGACTTTACAAACCAATGTGTATGCAGCCCACTGTCTTGGGCCGCCAACATTAACCTTTCATCTCTTGGTTTGAATTTGCTTCTCCTTAACCATTCCTGTGTTCATTCCTGATCAACATGATGTTCTTCCAGAAGTTTTCTATACTTGCAACTATATTTATGCTTTTTCCACATTTCTTGCCTTCGCATCTGATCTTTCACCTTATATTCTTTTATTTGTTTTTTGGTACATTCAGTTGCTGCCTGATTTTTATCTACTTCTGGTTTGATTTCCATTCCTGCTTGAAGCCAATAAGCTTCTGCTAGATTAAGCAGAGAAGTCATCTTAGATTTATACTCCTCATGTTTCAAAACATTCACTACGTTTGGGTCTTGTGAGGTCAGCAGATATGTCTGGAGTTCCACAATTGCAGATCTATACATATAATCAATTTCAAGGAGGCCCATCCCTCCTTCGTAATGGGGAATATATAATCTTGGTATGCACTGATTTTTATAAATCATTTAGTGAGCATGAAGCATCCTTCTTGTTTTCCTATCTAATCTATCCAACACGTTTTGGGGTCAGTCAGTCACTCCAAAACTGTAAGTTAAAACAGCTAGAGGCAAATTGGTTTATAGCTTGGATTTTGTTCCTAGATGTCAGTGCTGTTTTCAGGATTAATTTAAGTCTTCTGAAGTATTCCTTACTAAGTTTTATTTGTATTTGTTCATGTTTTATTATTGATCCTTCATCAATTTCCAAATATTTATACACTCTTTCTTGCTCAAGTTCTTTTATATCACCTTCTGGTCCCAAACTGATGTTTTTCCTGGTGTTGCAGTTTTCCTGCTTTAAAGGTTGCTTTTGCACATTTATCAAGACTAAATCACATTCTTATATCTTCTGAAAAGGTTTTGACAATTTGCAGTTGTGCCTCCTCATCTGGTGAGCTATACAGTTTTAAATCACTGATAAAGAGAAGGTGAGAAGTCTTTACACTATGTTGTTTTCTAGGAGCCAGATTATAGCCATGGCCTAAGCTGTTGAGTAGACATCTTAATGGATTAAGGGCAAGGCAGAATAGTAAAGATGACAGAGAGTCACCCTGGAATATCCCCCTTTGAATTTTTATCCCTGGTAAAACAATTTGCCCCTTATCATGGCTTAATTACAAAGTGGTCTGCCACTGTTTCATGGTCACTGTAAGGTAGTCGACCAGTGTAGGATATAGCTTATACATTTTTAAGCACTCCTTTATCCATGAATGTGCGATACTATCAAATGCTTTATTGTCGTCAACCCATGCCATACTTAGATTCTTCTCCTTTTACAGTTTTCCACTATAACGTTATTTAACAACAAATAATCCTTTGTTCCATATGACTTTCTTTTATTGCTCTTTTGTTTTACTGCCATAATTGAGTTTTCTTCTAAATGACTATAAACTCTGTCGGCATCAATTCCCGGGTGAAGATTATACGTCATTGGAAGGCAAGTTATTGGTATATAAATTTTAGGGTAGCTTGCAGGTTCACTCTTAAGTAGGAGCATTTTTTTTCCTGTTGTTAGCCAGGTTGGTGTCTGTTCTGGGTGCACATATAAATAGTTCTTACTCATGGCTAAATCTTCGTGCAAAGATGTTAATACTTTTAACCAGAAGTTAGGTACTGCATCTGGACCTGAAGTTTTCCAATTAGAGGCTTTTCTTAACTGTCTTTCAATCTCTCTAGCTGTTACTTCATCCCATTTCATATCCTGTACCTTTAAACTTTTTATTATTTCTTTTACCTCTTTTATCCATTTAGCATCTTTATGTTCCACATGATCTTCATAGATACTTCTCCAAAATGTATCTATTTCTTCTTTTTAGATGGTCTTTCAATTCCTTTTACCTTAGTTCCCTGTTCTCTATGAAACCTTTTTGGGTCAACAATAAATTGCTTATTTTGCACTTTTCCTTTATATTGATCTTTGTATCATCTAAATTTTTCCACCTGTGCTGAAATTTTTAGTTTGTTATTTGCGATAATGCATGATACATTCTGATCTGTTCTAATATTGTGCATTGCTTTTATCACATCTATCTTTCTTAGAATTTTTGTTGAGCTATTCCCTCTTCTATAGTCTTCTAACAGTGATACTTCTTGTCTTAATTGTTTTATGATTTTCGGTATTCAGTATTTCCATGATGGTATTTGATTTCTGCCCTTAATTTTCCTCACTACTCTGTGTTCTTGTGGTAGAACTTTATCAGTTATTAATTTAGCTGCACAATGATATATCCTGTTTACTTCTGTTATATCGCATGGATCTCTATGAACAGTCCTAATTCTTCTTTTTTTGGCTTTTCCTGGTTAGGGGTCACCACAGCAGATCATCTGTCTGCTCATAATTGGCAGTGGAGTTTTACAGTGTCGAGTTGCCAGCCTGGCACCCAACCTTCCACAGAAGGCACACACATGCACACATTCATAAATGTGGCCAATTTAGAGTATCCAATCCACCTACAGCATGTCTTTGGGATGTGGGAGGAAACTGAAGCACCTGGAGGAAACTCACACTACCACAGGGAGGACATGCAGACTCTGCACAGAAGGCACCCCAGCTGAGGATCAAACCGTGGAGCGTCTTGCTGTGAGGCAGCAACGCTAACCACTGCACCATTGTGGCCACCCTTATGAACAGTCCTAATTACTGTGTTCATTTGTTTTATCAGACTTCTGACTTTTTGGGTTTTATTAACCTTCTGCAGTCTATTTCTTTCATTGATCTTGATATATCTGTCCATGTCTATTAAATCAAGCAATTTCTTTCTTAGCTCATTTTCTTTTTCATTTTCATTGTCTTCCAAACTGAGGGCACATCCCTTGTTTTCCAGTTCCTGCGGGCATTCTATAGAAGGTTCTATAGCATCTTCCTGTGACACAGTTTCATCAATTTCATCCTGTGCTATTCGTTGCTCTATCATATGGGAACTCACTGGCCTATCACTCCTCAACATTGACTGCATCAGTTTCCACAGTTTCCTGTTCCTTCCCTTACTGTCTAGCTTCAAGTGAACATTTATACTGGTTTCCTGTGGAAGGCTCCAAGTTATCTTCATATGGCACCTGACCTGACCAATTGCTTTCTGTTCCACTGGTCTCCCCTTAATTTGGATATCCATTACTCTATCCTGTTGTGGTGCGTTTTGAATTAGATTTTCTACACAAAATCTTTCACATTGCAGGTACTCTATAACCTCAGTTTCTATTTCTTTAACTTCATCATTACTAATCTCCTTTTCTGCTTTTCCTCTTTGTCTTCATATTTTTATATTGTAAATATTATTTATTTATTATTTATTTTATTTTATTTTACATTTGTTAACCGGGCTAGTCTAGCTGGATATATATCCATTTTCAGTAGAGGCCCGTGGAGAAAAGCTCCAAACATGAACAGTGACAAAGTTAACAATACATAGAAACATAAAGAATCGCAGCACAGTGTAGTATTAGTCTAAACCTCAGTTTCTATTTCTATTTCTACATACAAAGTGATATTCATCTGGGAGAGTTTATTAATGATGCCCTAATGTGTGATTGTGTCGAAGGCCTTCTCTTAGTCAAGGCAGGGTGCATGCACAGATTTGCATTCATCTGTGGCTCTGGTGACATTTTTGAAGAAGTCCACCAGGGCCTTTAACAGGCATGACCTGCCTTTGACAAAACCAAACTGCATCGGATCAAAGGTTTAGAGGTCACCTATTTCCTTATTTATAAAGTCTATGATGATTTGTTCCATGGCTTTACAGAGAAAACTGGTTAAGCTTATGGGTCTGTAGTTTCCAGGGTCTGTTGTTGAACCCCCCCCCCTTTATGAAGCAGGATGATGGTTGCTGTTTTCCATTCAGCAGGGACAAAGCCAGTACTCAGGATGTGTTTAAAGAAAGTACCTAATGGAGTTGCTAACTCATGTTTTAGACCATTTAAAACACAACCTGGGATGCCATCTGGTTCCACAGAAACTATGTTTTTGACCTTGGAGAGAACATTAGTGACTTGCACTTTGGAGATGAAAGGTGGGGGAGATGTAGAGGGAATGCTTTGTGGAATGTTTGGAGGGGACGGTAGGTGAAATTTTTGAATAACCTTTTGGTTAATAGGTTAACTATTTTCACTGGATCAGTGTGTGTGTGATGCCATCCACAGCCAGTTCACCACATGTCTAGGTCCTACCTTATAGGTGAAGAATGCCTTAATGTTATCATTAGCTGTGGTTGATAAGTTTTTTAAGTTGCCTTTAGAAGATTTTACAAGTTGTGTTGTTTGTTGAAACAGTGGAGGGTATTCTTCCAGTGCTGGGACCTCTCTTTTTTATTCTTAGACAGCAACTTCTTCCTCTTCAATCAGAAACCCACAGGCTAAGGTAACAACTTGCAGTAATAAAATGTGAAATCTAAAAGATAATCCACAATGTTGAAAATCCAAGACGAAAGTTTATTCTGTAAGCGCTTTCACAATACATCAATATTGCTTCATCAGACAAATAAAAAGGAATTAAGCATCCATTAAATATACTTGGTCAAAATTCAAATGAACCAATGAAAAAACTTACACCATAAAAATTAGACCTTCCCCTTTTTACATATAAATTACATAGCTTTTAACTTAAAGCTACAAGTTCACATATAAAAAACTAATTATGAAAATATTTAAAAATAAAAATAAAGTAAGCATAAAATTGTGCAACAAATATATAACAATATAAAAGTATTTACAATAACTATGTTCTATATTTATTTAATACGCCTAGATTTAAGAATTGGTTTAAGGGGAACTGAGTCATTAAGACCCAGGCCCCTATGAGCACCAAGTCTTAATATCCATTCCAATTCAGTGCATTCAGTTTGATTAACATGGTCACCAAGTCTCTCACACATTGCTGTATATGTAGTACTTGAAAAACAAAGATATGTTCTGCACTCATCAACATTGTATGCTTAGCTAAGGCACTGTAATCTAGCCCTTTCTTGGTGTAATATAAATGATCCCTTATCCCTCCCTTAATCGTTTGAATTTTGACCAAGTATATTTAATGGATGCTTAATTCATTTTTGTTTGTCTGATGAAGCAATATTGATGTATTGTGAAAGCACTTACAGAATAAACTTTCGTCTTGGATTTTCAACATTATGGATTATCTTTTAGATTTCACATCTTATTATGCAAGTTGTTACCTTAGCCTGTGAGTTTGTGATTGCATTAATCCTTTGGGTCCTGCTTGCTGTGAGGGATGTTTTTTGAACTTCTTCTGTTTGTTGTATAACTTATTAATTCTAGATATCCACCAGCGAGGCTTTTTTTTTTTCTTGAGAATCTTGTTTTTATCCTATCAGGTACAGCTGTGTCAATACATTTGTGTAAGTGTTTGCACAAGGCATCAGTGTATACAGTAGTATAATTGTCAATGCTATCTGTGGGAACAGAAGCTTGGAAATTATTTATGCTCTCCCTTAGGAGTATATAATTAGCTTTCTTGAAATTGTTTAGCCTAAGAGGGGTTCAGGTGTTATAGCTACTTCAAATGTGACTGATTTAAGATCAGATTTAACCAGTTAGTGCCCTATACTTGTGGTAGTGCAATTGTCACCCATGTTGGTGAGGACCAGGTCGAGAATATTTGAGCCCCTTGTGGGGTTGCATACTATTTGTTCCATGCATTAGTGCTAACAAAATCCAGAAACTTTTGCGTGAGTATGTTGGTATAAGTTTCCCAGTCAATGGAGGGATAGTTAAATTATCTATAACTAGAGTGTTTGGTTGTAATGTGATTGATTCAAGTAGGTCCAAGTAAGCAGTGTGGGTATCTTGGTTCATTGAAGGGGGCCTGAAGCTAACGACTCAAAGAGGGGGGTCTTACCCACAGTTAGTTGAACTTAGAGCAACTTCAATAGAGTTATCTTGTCTAACCAGTCTAGAGGTGGATTTATCTCTGATGAAGAAAGATACTCCACCGCTTTTGGTTCTCACACGTTCATTTTATGGTCTGAAAGTGTGGAAAGCATTGTAGCCTTGCAAGGTTGAGGTACTCTCTGTGGCCCTGAACCAAGTTTCTGAGACTGCACAGATATCAATATCCTCCAGGGAGAGGAGTGCTTCCAGAGAGTGCAGTTTCTGATTTAAACTTCTAGCATTTAGCAGCATAACTTTTAATTTATTTGTGAGTGATATTTTCAAGTTGGAAATTTTGTTCTTGAGACCTTGTCTAAAAAAGGCACTATGGGAGAAGCAAGTGCCTTAGCCACTGAATAAAGCCTAAAAGTGATAGGTGAAGACATCTCTGGCAAGGCAGTGTGGTCTATCAACCATGTCATCCCAGGCTAATAGGAACTGGATCCCCTTAATGACACCAGAAACTAAGCCAATTATTGAAGTCAATCATTTTTTGTTTATATTGTGGTATCATCCTAGATGAGGTAGAATGCTGCTCAAGGCTAGGACATAGCTGGCTGGGACACATAAACTCTTAGCTAGGTTTTTAAGGGCCTCAGGGCCATTAGCCTAGTAACCTCCTATGATCCCATGATCCTATGATTCATAGAGCTCAGTCATGTCTCCCTTCATATAGTCCAGTGAGATACATATCAAGTCATTCACACCAACATGAACTATGATGGAGTCAAAATGGTACTTGTTAACAGACTTGAGTGCATGTATGATCTGACAGATCCTGGCACCTAACCTTGTCCAGCCTTCTGAGTGGGACATTTGTGTGTCTCACAATGGAGTCACCTATGACAAAAAAAGTTGGTTTAGATGTGCTTTGCCTTAGGGGCTTAGTTAGTGAGACACTGGTGCTTGTATTTTTAAGTGTATTGAGTGCTGTTGGAGCTGTATTAGGTGTAGCATGTTTGTGTTTGGAAGGTCTCTGGTGTTTAGGTAGGTTTCTGGTGAGTATCTCTGCGTATGATGGTTTATGTGCTGAGTGTGTGGTTTGCATAAGAGGTGTAGTATGTGAGCTGACAAGCTGTTCTGTGCATGAGAGAGTAAGGATTCCAGATTCTTGGCATAGATGCATCTCTCACAATTGTACTTGGGTGATCTAAGAGTAGGGGCTTGTCAGTGTACATGAGGCAGTTGCTACACTGCCTCAGAATACCCATGTCAATCAGGCTAGTAGGAGAAATGGAAGGAAAATTACCATCCATAATGCTAGGTTAAGTTCTGTTTTCACAGTGGGGAGTGAAAATGGAGGGGTGTAATATTTTTGGCACTCTAAAAGGGGTCTACACTGATAGGGTTCTCTATAAAAGGTGTCTACTAGTGGGGGCTCTGTAAATGGTATGAGACTAATGTAAATTTGGTGGTTTTGGGACTGTTTAAGGGACAAACATATAGATGAGGTGCTCTCTGAGCAGCTAACTACAATTTAAGGACTTCTCAGCCAGATCACAAGTGGCTACTAAGGGAAAATTTATCTACTGAAGTTTTTACGTTATAACTGCCAGTGGTTACCCCTAATGCTCGGTAGTGCCCAATGGTGCACGGAGGTGCACTGCTCATAAACAGATGAATACAGCAGAGCAGTGGTTGGTTGTCTAACTCTGTGGAGTTTTGTTTAACCAAGCACAAACCATTGCAAACGCAGGGCTTATTTAGCAACAATGAGCAAACTGAATTAAAGAATTTAACCAATAAAAAAGCTCAAAACTGAGCCCTGTGCCAGTCACCTTCAATCAGATTAGTTCAAACTGCACTCTCCTGCCACAAGGGTGCAGGAGGTCCCTCTCCATCAAAAGATAGCCTGGTTTAGTGCTCAATTTAACAAACCGAACCAGATTCAGCAGGTCTGAATGTAGTATATGCTACAGCAGACAAAAAATGCAAATTTACATCTGCTCACAAGATTTACAGTCAGTACATTACTGCAAAATGACTTTGTCTTAATTTGGAGTTGGCTTCCTAAGAGTAGAGTAACCATTAACACTAGTAAATCAACAGTGGTAGTATTTAGTACACTCCAATAAGATCAGACAATATTTCGGCATCCTTTATTTCAGACCGAGTTGGTACTATACTCCCTTGTTGTAGACAGCAAATGTATCTTGGTGTTCTATTAGATGATACACTTGCTTTTCATAATAATATCAACCTTGCTACCACCAAAGCTCTACAGTAACTTATGACTGAAAACACAGTCTCATGTCTTCTTACTGTAGGTACTAGAAGAGCCATAGCCATTACAGTATTTATCTCAAGAACTGAATACTCCTTACCACCCACTGTGTCTTTATTTGGACATACTCTGTTGACCAGCAATCAACCAAAAAAAAAAAAAATGTAACATTTATCAACCTTGCTGGCTCCACTAAATATCACTGCTCTTCAAATGAGCAAGTTAAATGTCTTCCTATTTCCATGAGGTCTAGGTCACATCTGAGCACATTAACATTTAGATGACATAATGAAGGTTGCTGACCACCCCTAGCAAACAGTTTTGAAATGTTTCATTATTCATATGCTGATTGAGGCAATTATTCAGCTAAACTTTACAGACCTCCTTTCACTAAATATAGGATAGTCTACTTAAAAGAAATTAATTCCTTAGGTAATCCCTCTATTCAAGAAAACATTAAACTAACAACACAAAACCCCAAAGCTGTTCACTAAACCAATACGTCTACTGTATTTCTTAAAATATTGTCCAGAGACTGATGCAGTGTCAGACCTTAGCCATATCTGAACTTTATGCAGATCTCAAACTATAGTCCAGACTCCTGTCTATACTGTTATACAGTAATGGAATATCAATTTCCCACATGGAAAGTTACAAATCTACCATTTTGCAGTTTTTGAGAACAACAAGAAAGCCTCCTCATCTTCTAGATCCCAAAACACAAGAAGACATATACACTCAGTGTATCTGTAAGTGTTCAGACATGAAGTGAGTGTCTTGTATGGAAATTAAATGTTCGTTATATTTTCTAATACATGAAAAAGTTCCTGCCCTTGTGATGGGGTTAGTGAGCTGGCCAGCATAGCTAAAGTAATGAAATATCATCATAGATATTATTAGTTTGAAAGGATGAAGGTTCATCTGGGGCCACCATAGCTGGACACCCCTCTGGACACAATCCTGAGGTTTAAGATGCTGACCTTCAGCTTGGGGACTTCAGGTCTTATGTGCCAAGCCCATTTTTCTTGTAGATTTACCAGTAGTATAGCCTCACAATAAATTGTAAAACATAAAAACATAAAATGCATTTTCTACTTGGTAGTTCCATAAACTTTGAGTTACAGATTTAAGCAGCATTCATTTTAACAGTGATACACAATCTCTCTTCTTAAACATCTTATTTAAACGCATATTATTAACTTGCTTTTGAACAACAGTTGTCTGTAACTTCAATGGCTGTGGCAAATTACATAAATTCAAACATTGAAATTGGGTAAAATTCTGCTATATGTACTGCAATATATTACAGGCAGTGTAATAATCATCTAATACCAACCGTTCTGACTTTCCCAATACTCTGGCCAGTTTTAAGCTGCATTAGTAAATACTGTAGCAGAGATTAGATCACTACTAGAGACATCAGTTGTACTTAAAAAATGAACAAGACAAATATTACCTATGAATGGATTATAACTACTGCTAGAAAATAACTGAATATCTTAAAAGTTCTACCCAGCAGAAACTGATGTTTTCCATTGGCTCGTATTTATTTATTTAAACATCATGTGGTTGTTAATTCATGCAAATAGTAAGCAACTCAATAAATAAACAAAGGAATGTAACTCCTTCATGTTAATTTCTATCTCTTTTGTTCTTGAGAATATGTAATTCCTTTTGCCAATAGATAAACTCATTTCCAACTGGATATAACTAATTACTAGGTACACCACGCATGCCAGCACTGAAATAAACAGTGTATGCTGCACCTTTCCATTGTATGTAGTGATCACGGGCTGCATTCAGAAAGGTTACCATGGGGTGTAAGCCTTGTGTACACTTTGGGCTAACCATTTCCGATTCAAATGCAGCCTTACCATAGTGCTGTACCGAGAGGAGATGTAACTCTGCAGTGGGCTGTCTCTGGACTGTACCACACAGAGCCATAGCTGACTCATTGGGTGACCAGAGCTGCTTCCCTTTCGGTCAACCTCAATGCTAGTTTGTGGATCAAAAAAAAAAAGTCTGTTCTCAGATTGCCATGTTCAAATGCCTTTACCCATACAGCCTACCCTCAGACGGACTGAAAAATATTAAAAAAAACAAAGAAAAAAAAAGGAAAATTAATCCAGTGGAGTGCTAGGGAGAAAACTTAATAAACAGCTTTATACATTTAAAAGCATGCATTCACCCCTTCTGCACCACTGGGATCTGAAGGTGAACATATCTGAAAATGCAGTAGTATTGATCCATGATCTGCCATGTATGATCTTTTGTGTAGCCTGCTGCCCTGTGGGTAACATAGGCTGCCAGAAGATTTGTTGATTCTGATTATAGCTGGCCTCTTCACGCCCTTCCAAAGCAATTAGTCATGAAAGCTTAAGAGAGGAACCCCGAGTGTGACAGTTGTAACCTAGCTTGGGGCAACTGGAGTCAGTTTACAAATAGGGAGGGACACAGAAGAGGAACTTTATTGTACCAAAACTGTTGCTTCTTTACCTGCTCAATCACTCTTTCAATCCCTGGTTATGGAAAAGGCTCCAATGGACTGGTAAGCTCAGAATTTAGAATATAATCTCATATATTAGTTGTTTGTTTGTATAGTATACTTGATGAGAGAATAAACTTAATTATAAAGTTCTGGTAACAAAATGTATTGTGTATAAAAGTCTGAAATGGAATCAGGGATCTTCCTATAGGTTAAATAATTAATTTATCATTGTTTTAACATACAGAGAGTTGATGTATGTTTGGAATAGCTGTTGTCTTATTGTGTTTAAGACTAATAGTTGACCTGCAAAAAATAACACTACTATTAATATTACTACAAGGAAGTAGGATGCCTTAGACTGTTGTGTCCTCTGTGGATATAGAAAAAAACAGAATAATTTGGAATATGAGATATGATACAAAAGAGGAGTTTAATGTGTGTGTGTGTGTGTGTGTGTGTGTGTGTGTGTGTGTGTGTGTGTGTGTGTTTGCAACACGTGTGTGCTCATTCAGGAAGACTAAAAGAGCAGTTTAATATGTATATGTGTTTTCATTCAGGAATCCATGGGACACATACTAACACATATGAGAGAGTTGATCTATCTACATATGCAAGCTGGGATCTCTATCTTTGCTCTGTATATTAGTAAGAAAGAATATACATATTAATGCGATGAGAAGGGATGCCTTTGGATGCAGGCAATGGCAAGTGTGACATCTGGCAGAGCCATTAACATGCTGGATCAGATGGAGTTTTGCAGGCAGAGGTGCACACTATGAAAGTTTTAATAAAGTATGTGTCTGTGGGGGTAGGTATTATGAAAAGGTTTCTGAAGTCACTTAGTTTAGATAGAGAAAGAACCAGCAGGTGCAATACATGTAAACCCACCAGTGAGTGAGGCAAAAAAATAGTTTGAGAAATGAATTTTATGTTTTCCCTTTGTATGATTTGTCTTTGTTGCCTAAAATTTCTTGTAACAGATGCAGTGCTCAGAACTATGCTTTAAAAAACAAGAAAAAATAGCTTTGTTATAACCAGGTTCAAACATAAGATCCCAGTTATAACAAATTTGTTATTGCCAGGTTATTAAATATGAACCTAAATATTATAAAAGCAGGTTAGCCTCATGCTCTGATACATGTGACAATTACCAGAGAACTGCAATGGAAAGCAAAGGAAGTCTTTAAATGCTATAGCAGACTCCGCACTGACAAATAAAAGGCAGAAACAAAGTGCAGCACTAATAATTATCTGCTTTAATGTTTTCTACATACCTCACATTGGCACCCAATGATTTTTTTAAAATCAGTTCTTATGCATTATGTAGAATTATGATTGAAACTCTGATCATAGCCATTTGCTATGTGTGCTCTCAAAATAGATGTTAAGAAGATCAGTTCTTGAGCATCACTCTTGAAGTGAATTTCATAATATTCATTTCCTGAACACATAATCTGGTTATAATAGGAGGTCCAATTGTAATTCTCTGTATTAGCGATTTAGGATTTAATTTTATGTTCAATGATATTAAACAGATGCAACCTTCATGTCTCAGTACTGAGCTCTGCAGTGTAGGATATACAGTGCATTACACAAGCAGAAAGGAACAGAAGAAATATGTAATATTTAACATTACTGACTAGAAAATTCCCCATTATGCCTCTTATACTTCATTTTCAACATTCCTGACTCACTAACAGCCTGAACAGTTACCCCCGAGCATGTTTTATATACTAACATTGTTCTACTCAAATGTTAAACAGTGGAATATCAGATAAATTCATCCATATTTCTTCTGACAGGAATTTTAGATGAAGAAGCAAGTTATAGATTCTGTACAAGATACTAAATACATTTACTCCACTTCTGGAAAAACTGAACAACACCTCTGTGTGAAAGAAACAAGTAATTTAATAAATTGAAAATGTTTTGTACTTTTTAATAAATAAACAAACTATCTCTGAGCTTCTTACTTCATTCTCTCTTTCATTGCATGTTCTGTATGCAGCTTATTTGGAGGTAGGTCACTCCATCTGTTAGAGATTCTGAAATTAAATGAGCTTTAATGCATGTGACCCAGTAAGGAACATGCAGGATTAGTAAGCAGATGAAAAAAAAAACAGCTCTAAGTATTAGTGAAACAGAATCAAGTAGAATACATTGCTTCACAGTGGAAAAACTCTGCAGGCCTTTTGTTGCTTTGTATGAGATACTTCCATCCAGTTAATGTGTTTATACTCAGCCAACCTGAGGGGGAATGAGATTATATTGTTAGCCTTGTTTTGTCTACAGCTGAAAAACACACACACACACACACACACACACACACACACACACACACACACACACACACACACACACACACACACACACACACACTTGTCTCTGCATTTTTCTACAGGAATTAAAAATAAACTCAAATAAGGAAAAAATCAGGTCATATGTTTTTGGATGTTCAAGTCACATGACACAGTCAGGCAGCCAATCAGGTTTGCAGTCTGATGTGGTCTAATCAGGCATCAGTGTATTTTTTTTTTATTTTTAGTATTTTTTGTCCTTTGGAACCTGCACACGCGTGATCATTTGTCTGAAGATCCGTAAAGCCAATGTGTGTGCATGTGTATGCACCTCTCAGCACGCATACAGAGCTGTCTTAGCACATATACAAAGTTTTCTCCTCAAGGTAAGAACATTTTTGAAGACATTTTATTAAATGAGAGGATACTCTGTTAACTTTATACAACCCACATTTACCAACATTGTTTGATTCTGTTTTCAGACTAGTTGCTTTGGTCTTCATATCAACTTTGGGTAAACATGGTAATGTGGTGAATGAAGATAAAAATAAATGTTTTCTGCTGTGTATAGATACATGGATGGCTGAATCTTTAGCGGGCAAACTGCAAATTAGAAGTAAATAAGTTGGGTAAATTTAATTATGGTTAGTACCTAGGTTATTTTATTGAAGATGTCATCAATTCAGGTAATTCACAAAAGAGGCTTTTCATGTATAATTGAGATTAAAAGACAGATTTTACTTTATATCTTATCAGAAGTCATTATTTTTAAGGAAAATGTTGTATGATTGACTTCTAAAGAGACTTTTGCAAACGGATATTGTGTGAATTGTTAAACTAAAGACAATTGAAAGTAAAATAGATGAAGCCATTTATTGTCCATTAAAAAGGAATTTAATATGATCTTAATGAAATTCTCCTTAAAATTTAGAAATATCATTGGCTACTTGGTATGCCCTGAAACAATTGTTGAAAAAAAAAAACAAGCAAAGTCATTACTTGATGTTGAATCCATACGATGGCAATATTTAACACTGATGAAGGGTTTTTTTACCTGAAAGCTTCGTTTTGTAATAAACAGTCTATTCCTAATGGCGTTATCCAGTCTTCTTCTTTTTTGCATCATAATATTTATTTATTATTGGACGATTTTCAGTAATAACTTCAAACAAAATA
>NC_056738.1:472660051-472695051 GCF_019279795.1 Protopterus annectens
ACTAATTGCAAACACCTTTTCAGGGGCAAAATGTGAGTACTAAATTGTTAAGTAACTTGCTTAGCACTGAACATCATGCAAATAGATTCTGTGACAACTGAACTATGACTACAGAATTAAGCATAAATACATAACCTACCATCTAATACTTTCAGATATAATTGACTGTAACCTCCCTAACAGGTTGCTGTATATAGTTTTAAAATCATTCACCTTTAGCATGTACCTGGCAATAAAAATTGAAAATGCAATGACTACAGAGTAAGATTGTTTCCATATATTATAGGCGACTTATTAAAATGGGATTGTAATTACTCACAGCTGTATCAACATTGTACTTTGTGCAGGGAGCTCATCCTCTCCAGGTTGCAGTTTAAGTGTGTGGGACTTTCTTTCATTTTTTCCACAGATGTCTATTTCAGTGAAACATCATTACGGTGTTGACTGCTTTTAACTGTGATGGTACTCATACTGGTCTTTAAATGTCAAATATCCAGTGTTTTACTGCTAGGTTTGGAAAGGAAAGCATGTTTTTGACATGGTAAGGTTTTACTGAATATGGAGGAAAAGGTGGCTCCATCAATAACAGAACCTGAATACATGACAGCAATGAGATAAAATTCATTTAAACTGCTGCTGGCGTTAATTGGGTATTGGTTAAAAAAACACCACATGTAGTTTTAAGACATTTTGTAGCACATCAGATGCGTGCAATACACATAAGTGTACACTCAAAATGTGAAACATAAAAGTATAGATCTAAAAAGATTGAAACTCAAAACATCTAAAAAAAAAAAAAATATATATATATATATATATATATATATATAAAATGCATATATTTGCAGGAGTCAAACTCCCCCCACCTCTTGCTTCTCATATATACCAACTGTGAGATTGCACAACAGTGGAGAAAGTGCAAATTCCTAATCCTTACTCTACCCTAATCTTGCATAAAGCAATGCAGGCACACTGCAATCATCTGAACATGAGGCCCCCCCGGGCCTCTACTGAAAATGGAAATATATCCAGCTAGACTAGCCCGGTCAACAAATGTAAAATAAAATAAAATAAAATAAAAATTTGATTGCTTGTGCTGACATAAAAATTCATTCCATATTCTGAATGTTTCATTAACTTCTAGAACCAAACCTGTAGCAGACATATAGACTAACAAAGCATGCAGGGGATTTCCACAACAGAGAGACAGACTGAAAGGCATTAAATTGGTATTATTACCAATGTTGTCGCCTCACGTTAAGACTTTGCCCTGTTTGATTCTCAGCTAAAGCGTCTTCTGTGTGGAGATATGCATGAATGGGCGTACCTTCGTTGAAGGTTGTGCATCAGAGCCGGCAACTCGGCATGCAAAAATCTACTGCCAATCATTAGCTGACCGGAGTTCCGCTGTGGCGACCCCTAACTGGGAAAAGCCGAAAGACACAACAACAACAACCAATGCAGGACAATGAGCTTTAGATAACTATATTATCTAGTAAAATTATATTGTGCACATTTAGACTAACAGATAGGGAATGCAAGACATGAATATACTACAGAGGCACATAGAAGGACATTAAATTAATACTACTTACAAGGTAACTGTATAGATTGCAATGTGTAGTAGTTAAACCAATTTATGTTTACCCGGATTTGTGTTGTAAATTTTAAACTTAGAAAATAAAAGAAAGTGTTATGCTAGACAGAGGAGGGGATATATATTTTTTACCAGGTAATAATACCACTTTGTCTGAAGCATTTATAATGAGCTTCTTGAAGTAGATAGGCTTTAAAGTTTGTGCAAAATTTTGAATACATACCAACCATCTTTCAGAGAGCTTGGATGTACCCCCCCCCCCCAACTGTGGCCCCAGGGCTGAAAAACTGTGGTCACTGCAGTCAGCTTTATTCTGTGAAGTTTATAAGAACAGTAACCTGGAAGAAAGAGACCTGATGCTGTAAGTGTTTTTCTTAGGAAGAATCTACCTCCTGGGAAAGGGTATGCTAAAGGTTTAAGAAGTTTATTACATAGTAAGGAATCAAGGAAGATTTTTACTATGCCTTAGACAAGAAAGCCATTATTTATCTTTTTTTTTTTAGGATAGGGCAGTGATATCCAGGATGGGGAGAAGCTAGAATGATAAAATCTCATATTTTATTTGATGCTGTGTACTTGAAGAGACAACAGACTGGTAGAGGTATCTAGTGGTAAGATAGCAGTACTACTGCAACTTTAGGGGTGTCTAGTAGTGAGAGAGTGATACTACTGCAACTTTAGGGGTATCTAGTAGTGATAAAGCAGTACTACTGCAACTTTAGGGGTGTCTAGTAGTGAGAGAGTGATACTACTGCAACTTTAGGGGTATCTAGTAGTGATAAAGCAGTACTACTGCAACTTTAGGGGTGTCTAGTAGTGAGAGAGTGATACTACTGCAACTTTAGGGGTGTCTAGTAGTGATAAAGCAGTACTACTGCAACTTTAGGGGTGTCTAGCATTGCGAGAACAGTACTATTGCAACTTTAGGGGTGCCTAGTAGTGAGATGGCAGCACTACTGCAACTTCCTCTGCCATTTAGGATATGAAAATTTGGACTTGTGCACAAAGCAAATGCTTATAGCCACAGTGGAATTTTTTCTAGTTGTTTTTTTTTTTTTTTATTTTTATTCAACATTTGTTTACCGGGAAAGTCTGACTAGGACAGAGCCTATTTTCAGTAGAGGCCTGAGGACTAAGGTTCCAGACACATGTCTTTGGACTTGGGTTGATTGGCTCTTCTTTTATTTTTTCATTCTCCAATTATAAGATGTTTTATGTCAGTTTTGACCAAAAAGGAATGTATTTTCAGATATTAAAACTTTCCCCAAGTCTGAAAAACGGGCTCATTTCTAACAAAACAATCTGTAAAACAATTAACTCTCAGCTTTACATGTGCGGTGAGAAGATCTATATTCGTATTAAGAACAGACCTACTACAGACAGTTTCTTGTCTTTGTGCCAACAATACTTGCTTATGGCATACTCGGATGATTTTCTAACCTCCTAAACTACAAAGTTCTGATGTTCAAGTTTTCATAGAGGTAAGACGATGTCTTTCTTTAACCATAGTCCATTCCTGTATAAGGACGAGCACCTCAAGTCACAGGTTTTAGGATATCAGAGCTGTTGTGTCTTTGCCTAGGATCATGGCATCTTTGCCAGGCTACTTTAATTCAAATGCATGCTAATATCTGGGCACTTCTTCTTCAGAGAAACTGACCTAGTTACACCAATGCCGTGATCTACATCTGAGGGAAGAACAGGAGTGCCCCAGTTAATTTTTAGTCTAAGGCTTAGCAAGATTAAGTGCACTGATAACAATATTACATCTGTTTCAGCCTAGCAATACAACTGCAACCAATGAATAATACAGAATTTTAGTTTGCAGCCTTTGAAATAATGGAATATGTGTTAATCATTTGAGGCAAAACATTGCGAATAAACAATATATTTCATTCATGAATGCTTGCTAATGTTTTTTGTGGCATATACTTTGTCTGTGTAGCATAATTTCATTACACAGACAATGTAATTCATTATATACTCTAAAGTTGCTCATCAGTCTTGTATTCATCCTTACTTTTTGACGCAGCTGTCTAAGAAAAAAACCTGCATAGTTAACAAACAATGAAAATTAAATTAAATAAATACAAATTCTTAAGACAGAGTTAAGTTGAAAACAATTGGGTTTACTAAAGGCATCCAAGTGTTTGTTCTGATTAATAAAACTGTATTCTTTTCAATTTAAAGCTTTCTGATAAGAGAGAGATGTTTATGAAATACTTTGCTAGTTATGTATCACTGTGTACAAAATCTTTAAATTATTAGTTATTCGTTTTGACTGGATATTCTATGTCAGGTTTGACCAAAAAGGAATGTATACAATTGTTTACTTGTTAAAAACTTTGAATGAATATAAAAAATCCTTGCAATAAGGTTTTATATTCTAATTAAATGAGTATAAGAGAGAAAGGAGGTCTCTAGTTTGGAACAGAGCCTCTGGCTATTGTACTAATTTGATTTTGATTTTGTCTGAGGTCTTTGTGAGCTAGACATGAGTTGTTGTGACAGTTTTTGAACCAGCTGTCAGGGTTAGTGCTTTATGTCCTGTAACTAAACATACAGATTAACACATGCACATTATACATTTTACATTTGAATCTGAGTTCATTTTGTAGGTGCATGGTATTTAGCAGTAATAGAAGAAAATTACACTTTCTAAATTATTCAATAATTATTTTAGCATTAGTGGTTTGTACATTCTTTACCATCCGTATGATATCAAAAACAGCAATAATACAGAATTTTGATTTTAAGACATGCCTAGGTAGCTGCAGCTGAAGTTTCAGATATAATCCTACAGATTTTGTTAAATCACCGCTGTCTTATAACCAGGAATGCTGTTTTTCTACACCTGTTCACCTCAACCTACTGAAGAACTTTCTTCTGTTACCTCATGGCACATTGACATTTTTACATTTTTTTCTTTCCCTTTGTTACCTTATACATCAATAACCATAAAATCACTTTGTTTGCTGTTCCAGTACCAATAAAGGATTCCCAGTCAACCAAAGTGACACACTTTAATGATAGCTTCCTATAAAATGTACAAATTCAATGGATCTAGCTCTTTTGTTTCTAAAACACCAGAAACTTCTTCAGAATCACCTAACAATGAATCTAATACCACTGAAATACATTCAACACCTCTCTGATTGGCTGTTGCATTAAACCACTTAAAATACCTTCCATATTTTAAAAATACACAAATATCCAAAGAAACATATTAACATTTTAAAAACTACATATATTGCATATTATGTGTATATTATATTGAAATAAAACTTTTGTTAAAAAACTGTGTGTGTGTGTGTGTGTGTGTGTGTGTGTGTGTGTGTGTGTGTGTGTGTGTGTGTGTGAATGCATGTGTATGTGTGTGTGTGTGTGTGTGTGTGTGTGTGTGTGTGTGTGTGTGTGTGTGTGTGTGTGTGTGTGTATATATATATATATATATATATATATATATATATATATGTGTCTACTTCATATGATTGACAGCTCATATGATTGATGACCATAACACTGACACCAAAACACTGAAACTCAAAACACCTAAAGCTCATATGATTGACACTCATAATATTGACACATGAAATCCAAAGCATTATGCCCTTTCCCCTCTGTAGCACAACCCTGGAGTAGGAATAAATAGTTAGGGGGTGTGTGGGGGTGTACAAAATACATAATACATAAAAATATACATGCCAAGAAATATCCATTATACAATGACCCCCCATTAATAATCCAAAATGTGCACTCTGATTGGTCAGCGTGCACATTGTAAATCAGACTTAACTAATGGAAAAAGTTCCGGTTGTCCAGACTTTTTCCATTAGTATAAGTCTTTTTTATTTTTTTTTTGCAGCAATGGATCTTCCTTTCTCCGTTGCTTTTTTTAAAGCTATCTCACTATGTTAAACTCCTTTAACATAGTGAGACACTTTGTAAAAAGCAACAGAGATCTTGCTTTTTCCGTTGCTTCCAACCACAGCTTTGATGTACTTCGTAAGCATACGCATGCACAGTACATCAGAATTGCCGCAGAATACCAGACAGCTGCGGAAGGCAGCAAGGAGGCATTATACAATGCCATTATTTAAGAAAAGTAAGTATTTATTTTCTTAAATAATATCATTGTATAATAACAATAACCCACCTCTGAGTGTGGGTAATGCTGGATTTACCCACGGTTGTCTTTGTTTGGCCACTCGGGCTTCGCCCTTGTGACCAAAGCACCCCAACCATGGGTAAATCCAGTATTACTTACACCCAGGTGTGGGTTATTGCTTAAATACCTACTGAATGCTATTTACTAATATCTGTTTCCTCTTAACTTAAGAGCTGGGCTTGAGAAAGGTGATATTTAATCCATGAGGGACATAAGCATCAAGCTGTAATTGCCAAATGAGCGCTCTAAATTCTAACTTAGATTCCCAGTCACCTCCCCTTTCTTGTTGGACAACTTTCTCTATTACCCAAAACTTATAATCAGCTTGGGGACATTGCAGACAATGTCTATAAAGGGCATTGGTGTCCTTTTTCCTATTTATATCATATATATGTTCGGACACCCTCTGCCTCAATGTACGTTCGGTCTTACCCACATAAAATGAACCACATACCTTACAACAGGCTAAATAAATCACTCTTTCTTGAAACATCCTTTTGGAGACTCCCAATATAAGTTTGTCTTGGTTGCACAAAAAGGGGCATTGGGCACACATTCCACATTTATATGTACCAATTGTGTTACCCAAGGGTTTGTAACTTCCCCTTTCAAAAATATCCTTTAATTTAGGATTCCTCCTAAACCCAAACCTTAATGCTCTTGAAAATACTCTGGGTTTATTGGGCATAATGGAGAAAATCTTCCCCTTTTTGATCAGAATGTTTTGAATCCCCTTGGTGTCTTGGTTATATGTCAACACCAGGTATATACCATCTGTGTCACTTTTAACTAATTCTTTACCATTATTTCTATTATTGTCATTATTTTCATAATATAACAGGGGTATATATTTGTTTCCCCACCCCCTTAGTACTTCTTCTTTGATAGTATGAACCATAATATCGGGGTATACCCTCTCACAAAACATTCCTTCAGTATAGTCCAATTCTTTCACCAAATCATCTTTATTAGAGGTCATAAGGTCTGCCTGTATCATTTGTTCTTTCACTATATTGTTCTTTTATTTGTATGGATGGTTGTTGATTATTTCAACTGTCTGTTTTCCTCTGTCTCTTGCATAAAAATATTCACTTCCAGCATTCTTTTCTATACGTTTTGCATTATTTGTTTGTTTATTTATTTTTCATTTATTTAGCAAATAAATGAGATGGAAATTAAGGGCTTTTGTTCGATCATGACCCAGTCACAACAAAAACGTATATATCAGACAGAAAATATGCAAAGAAAAACATTAAGAACATGCTATTTAAAAAAATGCAGATACCACCGCCAACAAGTACAACACAAGCAGCAGAGATTGTCATTCTTAATATTCTAAAATCAACCATGTAGCACCCCTGTGGAAAGCTGTTATGTTAGTAATTATCATGAAACAGTACCAAAAAATGGCTGGGATGTTCCGTTACTGTAAAACAAACTCAATATTTACTGATAGATTTTCCAAGTGTCTTAGTTTTGTAAAGATCAAGTTCCAAAGATTAGGCCTTAAGACGTTAAATGGTTTGCAAGTGTTGGCCAAAGCCTGCATTGATGTGAATAGTGATTATGTAGAAATGACACTTGACTGAGTGTTCTTTAAAAGGACTAAAATGTTAGATGACTCACCTTCGATAACTACATCGCCACAACAGTCAGGAAATCCTTCTATGTGGCACACCTCATCACTAAGGGCTTTTCATTCAGAAAAAAGGAATGTCCCACTGTACTCATCCCTCATTAGACCCATTATAGAGTACAAAGCCCCATTTGGTATATACCTCATAAGACATCTGCAACAGCTGGAAAGGCTGCAGAAATACCTCACTAAATGAATCACAAGCCTAAAGCAGATGCCCTATGCTGACCATCTAAAAAAACTCCAGCTATACTCTGTGGCATATCGTCTACTCAGAGGTGATCTCTGCTTAACATACAAGGCCATGTCAAACCCTGAGCTGTTGGACATGCTCCACTTAAAGAAATCCCAATCCCTCAGAGCCACACGCTCCAGGGATCTAAACCTTGTCATCACAATGAACAAAACATGCTGGAGGGGTAGGTTCCTGACCCAGAGACTCCCCATACTCTGGAATAGACTGCCCATACATGTCAAGCAGGGCGCCTCCTTGGCCTCTTCAAAAGGAACCTTGACGATTGGAAGGGAGATAGAAAATTCACCTTGGGGATCACGTCAGTCGCCCTGCTAGACAGGGGTCCAGGGAAGTAAGTATTGTGGTAAGAAATATACAGGGAATTGTTATAGCTAGGCTTGTATAGGCCCTAGGGCCGATAGCCTAGTACCAAACTATGAACTGATGTGCAAAAATGTCTATGTGTAGTAAGTTGTGTATCAATATGGCTGTACATAATTTAGACTTAAAGTAGACTGCCAGCCTCCCTGTTTGTGTAATGTCCAGAAGTGATACTTTCCCCTTGACACACTTGCTGTACAAGTGCAAAGTTTTAGTGTTATTTGAAGGTGGTATAGATATATAATTAAGATGGCAACTACAAGAGAAGCATATTCTAATGTACAGGTAATCCTTTACCCAGAGTCATCTTGCAACCTGACTTCATAGGTTATTAATCTCATAGTATCTGGCGGCTGTAGAACATATTTTATGCATAGTTGTTTGAGTATGGAGAGACTCAGTAATACTGCATTCCTAAAATTTTGAATAATACCTGATTCATGTGTAGAATGCTCATTGCAGTGTTCTCTATCATACCTTTCAACTTAGAGTAAGGAATCTGGACAAAGGCCCAAAAATAGGGACAGTTTTGAAATATTGCTCTTACAAATTTGGAAACTTGACCTGCTGATTTTGCATTAGTATGAATTTTCTGAAGGGTATGAAGTCTAAAACTCAAATGTGCGTCATTATTTTCTAACTTCAGTCTTTAATAATTTGCCAGTAATTTGCCAGAAAACCACAGTTTTATGAAAAACGGACCAAAAATATGAGGCATAAATCTGGATATTCTGTGAAAATCTGTACAGTTGAGAGGTAAGTTCTCCATAGTAACCCTTTGTCTTTCTTTTCTGGGTGTACAGTGGTGCAGACAGGCAAAGAACCATAATCAATCAAGAATAACAGTACCTGACGCTAGCTTCTCTACAGATTCATCTCTGCTTCTTTTTGTCTGCTTGTTCAAGTATCCATCCATAGTGAACGCCCTTCTCTTAACCTGCATTCCAGAAAACTCTCATTGGGATTTCATTTTAGGAGCCTAATGTCTTATCCATGAAATGTTTACGTCAGTCTTGAATAACCCCACAGTCAGCTTCTTTCAGTCTGCTTGCTCCTCCTCATCCTTTGTTTTCACCCCCATTGTTTCCCTCATCAGCTGACAATATACTGCATATTTAATATCTTTCCACTTTTCCTTCACATGTCCAATGCACACAAGATACATTTTCTCTAACTTTCCTGATAGTTCTTCTTTCTATCCTCATCTTCCTTTCTTCATATATCATCAGGACTGGTCTCAGCCATCTCAGCACACCACATTTAGCTTTTAATGCCTTATTTAATGGATAATGATGCCTGTATATCTTAGGTCCACTCTCAGAGCCATGCACACAAGCATTGTGGTGGCTTTTATCACTGCCAAGTCACACTGTCATGCTTGACTTTCCATACACGTGGTTGTAATCCTCAGGTTACTGATATCTTTTTTTCTGCCAAGTACCTCCATATGGTTTTCCTTAGGTTTCCCTCTTCTGTAAAGCACATCTGACCTTTCTATAGTATACCCCCACCCCCATTTATGAAACTGCTCCATTCTTACTGCAATCAGTGTTCAGGAGATGAGATTTATTGTTATCATTATGAAAGACTGAATTTAATCAATTTGCCATGCACTTTCCATAGAAGAATTTGACTCCTGCATCAGCTAGCTAATTATTCTCATCCCAACTGACCACCAACCCAGTGATTAATAATTATCTCTGTTATCGCATCAGATATTTGGTGTCAGAATTCTGATACTTGAGCAGTGGTGCGGTTACACTGAACAGATGATTGTTACCTTAAGACTTTAAATGATATTTGGTATAAATATGATAACGAGGACTGACTATAACCCTGCTCCTACCTTAATACCTTTCTGTGCTTTCTGTGAGACTGCTACTTCCTCTTAGCCATTCCATTTGAGTCCCAGTCCTGTTTGCATTAATTTTCCGACCAGAAGCTGTGAGTTAGTGGGCCGAAGGCCTTGCTTAAGCCCTGAGATAACACATTCACTAGGTGAATTCAGAACCCCAGTGAAGCTCAGTTGCAGTAATGGATCAAAATGAAATGGTGAAGCATACTCCCCTGGGTCATGGGATTGCTTTTCTGCAAGACTTTTACTAACACCACAAACCTGCTCATTAGATTTGTTCCTTGACTTTAACAGGATGGAACTTATACAATTAAGCCTGTGTTTGCATGGGTTCTTTTGCGAATCATCTTTATGTAGGGAAACTACATTTTCATCCTGTTCCATTCCGGTTTCTGAAGCAAAGCAACAAATTTAAGTCAGTGGTCACCAGTAGCCACTATCAACTCAATGTAAACAGTCTCTTAGTCTGTCTGCCTTATCTCTACAAAGTCTTTGATCTATTTCGTCTTATTTTTCCGTGACACCCTTTGATCTAGTTCTTCTTATTTTTCCTCGATACCCTTTCCCATATGCAGCTTTGAATCCACTTATAAGTGACCTACCTTCCCATACAATTCCCTAATCTTTCAGTCCTTCAATAAACAGTGATACAACAAACTTATTCTTTATTTCAGTCTGATTTTTCATGAAAGACCACTGTATTCTCACTTCCTATATTAATATGTGGGTGAGTTCTGTGTTCAGTATATCTGAAATAAGTATTTTCTGACAAATCCCCACTCCTCTGTTTAGCCCTTTCTCTTCATTTTCTTGCTACATGGGATTTGCTTTTTTTGTCTTAACATATAATTAGGCATTTTGTCTTCTTTTCATTTACTTTACACTATGTTGTATTTATTTCTCTTTCACTTATAGCCATTGTGGCATTTTTTTTTCTAGTTGGGTTGATTTGCTGTTCTTTTATTTCCTTATTCTCCAATTATAGGACTTCTATTACTTCCTTACCCTTTTCACAAGGTGTCCCATATAGCTATTCCATTGTTGTCATTTTCTGTTACCTTTCCATGTTTTTTCCAAAGCATTCCTAATAAAATGTTGGGAATATCTGGCTATGCTGATTTTACCACCGTAATTTAGACATCACAAACCATACTGTGGCAAGATCAGATCTACCCAGTGATCACCTGACTTTCACCTTTTCTGATTTGGCTCTTTTATAAGAGTCTTGCTTTAACTAGAGGTTCTTGCATTTTACTCTCTCTAATTCCACTTAATATTTATAATACATAATACACAATGAAAAGATCTGAATAATTTGTGGCAATGTTTTTTTCTAACTCTTTCATTTTGTGGTAGGATACCATATCCAGAAAAAAAAAGTCTTTACACCAAAATGAATGTGTTCTAACATGGTAGCGTGTCTGTTTTTATACAATGCTCACACATTATCATTAGCCTAAATATTCTGAATATACCTTAAGCAAAACTACTAAGACTGTGACAGCTATAATGAAAATGTGCTAAGAAATGTAGGAAACATAAGCCTAAATTCTGAGTTAAGCAAATAAAGTCTTACAGCACATTACAAGTAAGGCCATGTCTAGAAGGATGCAAATCTAATGTTACTTTATCAGAGTACTCTTTCTGAAGCTTCCTCATTCCACGTAGGCAATAGGAAATTAAATTAAACCCATTTTATGGGGCCCTATTACAGCATCGAAAGAAAAATTAGTCGAACGTCATTTTGAACTGTTCTTAATAAGATCGCATTACTGTAGGGATCAGGAAATTTGCCCTTTCCTCACTGTAGTGTGATCTCTGAGTTCATATATATAATTAGCAGGGATGTGGGGGGTTTGATGAACGTCATTTCTGATGAAATGCTGTTCGTTGATGTGGCATTTTGATGATATAATATAAACCCCAAATTTACTTATGTGAATGCTTTATTTTATTAATTTCTTATGCAAGTAGGTAAACTGATTTACATGTATCCATTTCAAGGGTGACCCAATCCATAGAGTAAATAGACACAACCTGGGACTGAAACAATAAAAAGTAATACTCATAAAAGAAAGTACAGAATAGCTTCAGTATGCCATATGATGGTCACACTAAGCAAATTCACGACAAAGTGAGTTATGTAAAGTTAAATCATATAGAATGGGGAAATATTCAACTATAATGTGTCAGACTGCTAATAGAGGTCTACAAGATTTTCAAATGTATTGGGTACTGTCTAGGTTAAATGGAATATTTTCCACCAACAGTAGCCCAGTATGTACATCACTGAGATAGCAGGCTATGATGAAGATGGGTGGTAAAAGCATATTGATTGGAGATTTGTGGCTGCAGTACTGGCATATTGTGATCAAGGATCAGAGAGACTGAACAAAATGGTAGAAAACAGAGGACACAATTCCCAGAATTTGTTGGAAGTGAGCACTTCATCACAGTGAAAGAAACTGCTTTTTTTAGTGTCCATACTTCAGTTATGAAGTGATAATTGGGATACTTTGTAAGTTCTGATGACATGTGAGAATGGCAAAACAAACAAATAGCACCCACTCCTGCTAAAGGTAGCTCACAAATAAATTAGTCCAAATAAGAAAAACAAAATGTGAGCAAACCAACAGAGCTGAATGAGGGCCAAGAAATGTCCTTTGTAGATTCTTTATTAAAAAGAAAGGATAAGTGCTTTCACAGAGTTACCGCTTCTTCAGATCCACATAAAAAGAACTTAAAACCAAAGATTTATACAAAGAGTAAAGTCACATGCCACTAAAAACACCAAATCAAATTCACTTCCTCTTAATTAATGCTGGCTTTAAAGGAATATTAGCATTAAGCCCTGGCACTTTGTGAGCTTGCAGTGCTATTATTCACTTAACTTCCAAATTCTTCAGAAAATTATTCATATCACCCCCTCCTCATACCAGGGTTAACTAACTGTAGGACTCTAAAGCAAAAATAGTGTTCCCTGTTTTAACTGTGTGTGCTGCTAAAGCATTAGTAGTGACATTGTTCCTGATATTGCGAACATGCTCCAAAATCCTTTCTTTAAACCTGCACATAGTCTTACTACATAAAAACTACACTGCATGCAGGTTGCTAAGTGAACAAGACAATTACTGTTGCACATGGCAAACAATCTTGGAATAAATTCTCTCCTGGTTTTGGGATGAATAAAAACTTGTTCTCTGACTATAAAGGTACAAGCTTTACATTTGCCACAGGAAAAAAGTTCCAAAGCCATGTGGAGAATCAGTCACTGCAGCTCTAGGGCCATAGCATAACATTCTCTTCGAACTTTTATTATTCCTAAAGATATAACTAGGATGGCAGCCAACTACTTTACTTCATCACCTGATAAAATGGGCCACTTCTTTTTGAAAATATCACAAAATTCAAAAACATTGATGGAATATGTATGAAGCATCTCAGAACGTCTGTGACTCAAATTATTATTACGATGTCTACTATTGTAGTTCCTGTGTTTACTGGAAAAATAGGGGGCTCCTTTATGATCCCTCTGTGCTTGTACCTCTTTACAAACATTGGCAGTAACCTTATCCGGATACCCCCTATCCGAAAGGTCATGTAAGAAATTATTGATGGATTCAGTCATACCCTTATCATCAGTATTGAGGAGTGAAAGCCTCAAAGATTGTCTTTTTGCAATGTCTGGGAAAACATGAGAAGGATGCATACTGGATTTATGTAATATACTGTTCTTCCAGCATGCTTTCCTAAAGCATTTGAAATCAAGCCTACCCAGAGCATTCTTATATAACGTGATATCCAAAAAGTCTATGCTAGTTAGTGACGAATTCATAATGAATCTAAGGTAGCTAGTAGCTCTTTCTAGGTATTCAATAAATCTATTCAGTTGTGTTTCATCCCCTTTCCATAACAGAAGGATGTCATCCACAAAACTACCATAGTACATTAGAAAGTAACTAAAGATGTTATCATTCAGTATGTGTTCTTCCTCCCACTGTGCCAACACCAAATTGGCATAGGTGCTGGCACAAGGGGTACCCATGGCCACCCCTTGTTTCTGCAAAAAATAGCAACCGTCAAAGAGAAAAACATTATGATTCAAAATCAGGTCCAACAGTCTACAGATCACAGTTACAGTATTGTGACTATATTGGCTGTGGTGTGCCAAATAAAGTCTAATTGCATCACTGCCCTCTATATTTGGGATTACCGTGAATAACGTTTTGACATCTAATGTAGCTAACAATACTTCTGTCAGATCAATACCCTGTACTTTTTTAAATAAGGTCACCAGACAATGTTGTGTATCTTTTAGAACCAAGGGGCCTCCTCTAGTGGAGGTTTTATTATGTTTTCTACATACTGAGAAAGGGGCTCAGTTGCCCAACCACGCCCAGATACTATGGGTCACATAGGAGGTTTCAACAGAGTTTTATGTATCTTAGGTAATCCATTAAATGTTGGTATCAAAGGATGTTCCACCAATAAAAACGCAAGGTCCAGCAACCCACACATCAATAACTCATAAAGTACTTCCCTAATAGTATTCAAGCATTTATCAATATCCTTAGTATCTGTTGAAGCATGCGTATCTACATCTGAAAGCATTTCATGCACAGAGCTTAAATAGTCAGTGCTGTTTAGAACAACAACAGCACCCCCTTTATCAGCTGGTCTAATACTGATACTATCCAGCCTCTGCAACTACTCTAAAGCTTTACTTTTTGATGCTGTTAAATTAGAACACGAGGAGTAGTGAAAAGAAAGCCTGTTCACCAATGGTATTCATACCTCTCAACCTCTTAGCATAAGAAATCTGGACAAAGTCACAAATAAAGGGGGGACAAAGGCCCAAAAATAGGGACACCTTTTAAATATTGCTCTTACAAACTTGGACTAACAGGATTTGTATTAGCATGAATTTTCTGGAGGATATGAATTCTGAAACTCACATATCTGACAGGATTTTCTGACTTCAGTCCTCAGTGATTTGCCAGTGATTTGTGAGAAAATCTCAATTTTAAGAGGAACAGACCAAAAATATGTGGAAAAAATCTGGGCATTCTATGAAAATCTGGACAGTTGAAAAGTATGATGGTATTCAAAATTCCAGATGCAAAAGCATGCATACCTATGTACTTGGTGAGCTGGTCCAGCTAGGTCTGTGGCATGTTTTCAAGGGAGATGTACGGTGGTAATAAACAGAGTAAGGGTACTAGGGCAGAACACCAGGGTGACTCCCCTACTCATCTTATCTACTTTTGCACTTACATTTTCATAATAAAATGCAAAGTTCCAAAATACCTAGTTTTTACTTTTGTTACTTCAGTGAAACGATATCTAAGCTTAATAAACTTGTGTTTGTATTTACAGCTGTCCAAGTAGTCATGATTATGTCTCATCTCTCCTTCTGATGGTGCAATTTTGAGGAGAAATAGTCTACATAAGTAAGGTGTGTGTGTGTGTGTGTGTGTGTGTGTGTGTGTGTGTGTGTGTGTGTGTGTGTGTGTGTGTGTGTGTGTGTGTGTGTGGGTGTGTGTGTGGGTGTTTTGTGATTTTGCCAAGGAGTTTGTAATCGGCACTCTGTTTACTACAACCTTTCCTTTGAGACTAAATAGTGAATCCAAGCATTTTAATGTATGCAGTGCACAGAAGCTATCTTAAAACAAAACATTGAGGAAGATATACGCAAACTTAAATAGGTGAAGAGACTGAGCCCATTTATGAGCTTGTCTGTAACTCATAATCGAGCACTTTTTAATTTGAGAATATACATTAAACAATACATTTTAAAATAGACAGTAACAGTTGATAAACAGCATTTACTTACAGTTATAAATGTTTAAATGTAATGAACTGAAAACAGCAGTTTTCAAAAGCATTAGTTGCTGACAAACTAAAATTCAAACTTATGGTATGCTACACCAAGACCCCCCACTGATACTAAAAAATAATCAGCTAGGACATCACCATATCACAGTGGAATAAACTATTTTATGTAAGCACCAGTAATGTCGGGAAAGGCAGGTTAACCTTGTGAACAACAGATGGTCTTCCTGTTTCACTGTTGCAGTTCTGACTTGTGAGATTTCCTGCTGTGGAAGCCCTTGACTGGCCTGACTACCAGAGTAAGAATCTCCCTCCTCCTAAGGCTGGCGGATGCCCTACCTTGACATCAGTACACTTGGGTATAAAGGGAGTCAGCTAATGCTATGACATCAGTTTTTTCTTGCTGTCAGAGCTAGAAGCAGTGTTTCAGTGTGTTAGTTGGTTTGCACCAGAGAAGCTAAGTACCCCATTGGGGAACCATTTTTCATGCTTTAACTCATGTCTGATAATGTTTGCAATTGCCTCCACTGTGGTAAGCAAATCCCACACAGACTTTCATACTTTGTGTGTTACCTGTCTAAGCCTGGATCATGATGTCACTAGCTGCCATTTTTGTGCCCATTTCAGTTCTAGGACTATCAGGCATAGGGCCAAAATCTTAGCTAGGCATCTAAGTCTGCAATCTTCTTTGCATCGTTCAATGGCATCTGCCAGTCATCCTGAGGTTGAGCTCCCTAAGCGTAAGAAGGACAAGGAAAAAAGACCCAAACTTAGAGCCTTGGATGAGAACCATTCACTGTCTGCCAGACCCCCCAGGGCTTGATACTGCTGAGGAAGGTGAGGCACTTTCACAGCCCTCTTCTGCAACTGAGGTGCTGTTGGGTCCTGCAACATCTACACAGGCCTTGGCTTTCAAGATGTCCATTGGGTCCAGAGTTGCTCAGCAGTCCTCAGCTTTTGATGAGTGATCTTGTACTGGTGACATTCCTTTGAGGTGTCAGCCTGCATTGGTTCTGCCTTACAAAGAGACTGGCATCAGGAAGGCAGATGTTCCTAGGCCCAAGGCTAAAGCTACTGCGAAGAAGGGTTCTACCTCAGGTCCTATGCCTATTCCTACCAGACCCAGCTCAGCAGGTTACCAGAAAGACCTGGTCAGGTTAGCTGAGGACCTTATCTCCTTAGTCAGAGCTAGGCAACCCATTTGAAGTCTTCCCCAAGGAAAAGGAAGCAGGATCCTACCCCAGAAGTTTTCTCTGAACCTCCTGATTCAGATAGGATTCTGACCAGGATGGGGTCTGTCTTTGAGGAAGGGCCCTCCCTCCCTTCTTTTGAAGATTCAGATTCTGAGGAGAATCTGACTTCAGCTTCACCTCCTGATGACACCACGTTTGTGGAAACACTCCATGCCAAGAGGGAACATTTCCGGTGGGAGGCACAGGAATACCCACAATCTAAAAAGAGGGTGAGGGAGTTCCTTCACCCAGAACACAAACCCTTAGCTATTCCTCCTGTTTTGGAGGTGGTAAAGGATGTTTTTATGGATTCTTTCCTGAGTCCAGACTCTCTACTTCTAGCCTCTCAAAAACTAGACAGGTTTTATAGGGTGCTGGACTCATATAAATACCTCTTCAAAAACCCCTCTGCTGACCCAGAGGCTGTCACTTCAGGTCCCAAGGAAGCAAGAGCAAGCTCTTCAAATAACTCTTTACCTACTGACAAAGAAAGCAGGGCCCTTGATATGTTTGGCAAACAAGTCTACACTTCTGCTACCCTAGCCGTGAGGGCCCTTAACTGCCAGTTTCATATGATAAAATACCAGCAAAGTATTTTAGATAAAATGAAGCAAAAGATATCTTCCTTGGAGGACAGGAAACATTTCTAAGGAATTGTTGGACCTTTGCCATTCCAGCTCCCAGGTGGTTAGACACTCATTACACTTTGGCAATGATGCTATGAAGGCCTGTAGCTGAGTTGCTGTCTCTAGCTATGTCATTAAAAGGCATGCTTGGCTTTGGGAACAGACCCTACCAGACTGTGTCAAATCCAAACTTCTAGGTGCACCCCTGGATAAGGACTTCCTTTTTGAGCCAAAGCCAGAGGCTGTGTTAAAAAAATATGGAAGCTAAAGTAAAATCTATGCAAACTGTCAAGGACTTCCTCCAAGTACCGCCTCCTAGATTTAGCAGGGATTTTCCCACTAAATACTGGTCCTTTCCCTCCCAATCAAAAGGCGGACTTAGGAAGCCTAGGAGGGAAAGGCCTCAAAGGCAGCAGCAATCACAAAGGCCTAGGCAGTGGTCTTCAGGAACCCACAGGTAAGGGAGTTCTAGGCCACAGGACCCTGACAGACAGCAGCAATGACTCTCCCTTTCCCCTACCCACCCCACTCTCTCCAGAACAGAGAGGAGGAAGGCTATCCCTGTTCAAAGAAAACTGGTCCTTTATTACTTCAGAAAAGTGCTTTCTGAAAGTTATCTCAGATGGTTACAAACTCACTTTCAAAGATCCATTAAGATACTCAGGTCACCTGGAAGTTCCACAAATTCAAAGAGCAGAGGCCCTTTCTCAGATTCACAACCTGTGCTCACAGGGCTCAGTCGAACCAGTACCATATCATCAAATAGGGAAAGGTTTTTACTCCAGGCTATTCCTGGTTCACAGAAAGGAAGGCTCTAGGCACTCTATTCTAGATCTGTCCATCCTCAATCCGTCTCTGCTGGTACCAAAATTCAATATGTTGACTCTTCAAAAACTTCTTCTCATGATAGCCCCTCAGGCCTTAATGGTCGCCTTAGACCTATATGATGCTTACTTGCACATTCCTATAGAGGAATCTTGCAGAAGTTTTCTTCACTTCAGAGCAGGTACTGGTCACTTTCAATTCTCTGCACTGCCCTTTGGGTTGTCTACTGCTCCCAGGGTCTTCACAAAGTGTTTATCTCCTGTGATTGCCTACTGCAGAACCAGAGGTATCCAAATTTACATCTATCTGGATGACTGCCTCATTCTAGACACAAGTTGGTCAAAACTCCTAAAGGATCTGGCCTTTGCCCAGACCCTCCTCGCTTCCTTGGCGTTCACCATAAATCTTCGCAAATCCAACACAGACCCATCCACTAGGATAGTTTTCCTGGGGGTTCTTCTGGGTTCCATCCTAAAAAACCCTTCCTTTCTCCAGAAAAGGTCTTTTTCTTGACTCAATACTTCCAAAACATTATGCAGAGACAATAGTTTTCAGCCAGAGAATTCCTCAACGCATTAGGCTACATGGCATCTTATATCCTCTTGATTCCTGTGGCCAGGCTACACATGAGGAAGCTGTAGTGGTACATCAAGAATCTGTGGTGTCAGCACGCACAGTGCCTGGAGACAGAAATTCCACTCATACCCTGCCTCAAGGAGGAATTTACATGGTGGACACTGGCATGTGCCCAGAACCTGGGTCTCCCTTTAGGTTCATCCCTCAGGGCCAAACTTTAACCACAGATGCCTCAGAGACAGCTTTGAGGGGGCTCATTTCCAACATCTTCAACCCCAGGGCAGTGGAAAGATCAGTTCAGACACAAGCACATAAATTGAAAAGAACCGATGGCAGTGCAAAAGGGCCTAGTGGCTTTCAAAGATCAAGGGAACCCAAGGGTTCTGCTTGTCAAAACAGACAGCACCACAATAACCTGGTACATAAACAAATAAGTGGCACCCACTCTTACCCTCTTTGTCGACTAACAATGCAGGTCTGGGAGACAGCTCACTCCCTGGGGTTGCACGTCATAGCACAGTACCTCCAAGGGACTCAAAACATTCTAGCAGATCATCTCACCAGGAACATGATGGATCCACACAAGTGGCACCTGCATTGGGAAACATTTCTCAACATAGTCCGGAAATGGGATCCCCATAGACAAACCTCTTTGCCACTAAAGAAAATTCAGGACATCACCATATCACAGTAAAAGAAACTATTTTATGCAAGCACCTGTAATGGAGGGAAAGGCAAGTTAACTATGTGAACAGCAGTTTCTGTTTATTGGCTTAGGCAAGTGTAACTCAAAGTATGGTTCATGTTAGTGTTCCGATCTCCATTATGGCATGGTTTAATTTGCTTTGAAATGACTGTCTCGGACACCATTGAAAGACGTGGGAATGCACAGATGGGATGGCTATTGTTTGCAATCAGCAGCCCCCCCCCCCCCAACCAGGCATTGCTGTGACACAGGGAATTTTCAGCAAATCCTGAAGTTTTAGTACCATATAAGATCTAATACAAAATGCATGCCACAATGGTGTACCTGTCCCTGAGGTAGTCTGTGAACTGCTGAAATGGTTCATACCCTTTTCTACATAATGGTTAACTGGCTTTATATGTCTGTTAGCTCTGTGGTACAGAGAGAGAGAGAGAGAGAGAGAGAGAGAGAGAGATAAAGGAATAACTGTCATCTAGATGACTCAGGCTCAGCTGTTGACCCAAGTACTGGCTGATGAGTGAGAGTGAGTGGTCAGTTACAGTTTGCCATATTGAGTAGAATTACAGACCAGCCTACATAATTTCAGCACCTACTGGAGACAGATGTGCACTAAATGTAGTGTATGGGCTGGAGACAAGCACTTGGCTCTGCCAAGCCTCCTTATTTATAGCTAGGGTTGCCACTTATCTGTTTGTTTTCCAGACTATCTGGAAATCAAACCCGTTGTCTGGTAGCCCATAAAACACTGTACAAACTGTAGCATTCTGTTTCAAGAAAGGAAGCAAACTATCGGAGTGTGTAAAATCAGTGGATTTGCTATGCTTTTTTTTACAGAAAAGCATAGTAAATCGGCAGAAAGCAGGCATCAGGAATGGAAAAAGATGGTGTTCCCATCTGCTGATGTCATAATGACATCACAAAATGGGTGTAACTTGATTGGGAGAGGGTGCAGACATGGACAGGGTTACAGGTGATGTGAGCAGTTTGGCCTTGGTCTGGTTTTAGCCCCAACGAAAGGTAGAAACCCTATTTATAGCAGCCTTATGGAGAAATGTAGGAATCTGGATGCTGTCAGTGGAAAGCACAGCAGGCCTTCATATGTGAATATACAAGTCAACTACCAGGGAAAGGGGTGTGTGTCCAGAAAAGGAACATCCCTCATGGCTAATTGGACGACGGCTGCTCTGTGATTAGCTCTCACCATGATGATGGGAAATGAATGTATGCAGTCAAAGAGGGGGATTTGTGGTGGGAGGCATAATGAAATAAAAGGATATGTAAAAAAAATGAGATTTTTCATTCATTTTAAATATTGTAACAAAAAATAACATTATCATATTATTTTTCATAAAAGTGAAGAACCCATTTCTTTTGAAACTAGAGGAACAGTATAAGCCTGTTTTTTATAGGAAATTGTATCAGTAATGCAAAATGAGAATATAAAAATTCATTTTGAAGAAGCAACTCTTTTTAACACAGGAACGTCAAATGCCTTCAAAGTATGAATGATAAGGGTATAGACTTCTTGAAAATGGTCAATAGTATAGGTAGGGTTACCACCTGTCCCTCTTTGCGAGGGACAGTCCCACTTTGGGCAGTTTTGTCCTGCGAAAAAATTAAAAAAATGGCAAATGTCCTGAGATTTTAAATATTTACTAAGTTTTCTTTAATAGTTGCATAAAACAGTTATTTTGTATCTGAAACACCTAAATATTATATGAAATATATGAAATAGCATAAGCAACTCATATGCTACAGGAATAAGTTTTTATTTGGACAAAAACAGTGAAGTTCTGTCCTTTGCACTCCCCCCTGGGTATGTCTCTCCTGCAAACTTACACGTTTCTACAAAAAATGTCCCACTTTGGGCATTTGAAAAGGTGGCAACCCTAAGTATAGGGTAACTCTGACTACTGATTGTTTAAGGGTCACTTTGAATTGCTGGTGAGGCAAACTGCTAGCAGTTTTTATTTTTTGTTTTGTGATTCTTTTTTGCTCATATAAGATAATTTTACTCTTGCTGATGTGTGAATACTGTGTGAGATTTTTATGCATAAGGTAACCTGCTTTTGTGTGATTGAATTTTCTTCTGCTGCTATTCTGAGCAATAAAGTTATATGCCTAGTCTGAATTGTGGCAGCAGCGGTGTGACAGTGTTGTCAGTAGTTGCAAACTGTTCCAGAAATTTTGCAAACCAGATAACAGGAAGACATAACAAAAGACCCTGTAAATGAAGACAACATTTACACTTCATATGGATAAATTACTCCATTTGACTTTCTAAAAGAATACTACACCCTTCTATTCCCCACACAAGCTTTACAGCACTCTTCCAGAAGTCCAGAAGTGCCCTGTACAGACTCTTTCCCTTTACTATTTTATAAGGTGTGACAAACCAGTGGCAATATGAGGGACTGCTAGCCTGGGCATCAACATGCATATGGAGACTACTTGATCACTGATGGCAATGGTGTATGGTTAGCAGTCATCACTCTTCCCATGTGGACTTGTTGTCAAGATGGTAAATTGTGCAGAATGCCAGGCAGCGGGGTATAGTGATCACTACAGGGCAGCGAGTCCACTGATCATGTTTGGGAAGGGGAGATTACTAAGGACACTTTAGCTATCAGGATATGTTTGGGATGAGGTAAGGAACAGGAGATTATACTGAAAACTTGCAAGAATAGTGGGAGGATGTGCAGACTGTGTGCATAGAATAACCCAACAGGGAAGTGACCCAGAAAATCAAGACCTGCGAGGCAGTAACACAACTGCACCACTCTTCCACTCTCATACATTTTGTTCATTTATGATTGGATATTATTTAATACAAACTAGTGGTGTAGATGTTATTTTGTTGCTTAACTAAAGAAATTGCAGAAGATGCACAGGTTTATCTTTTGGATCTATAGTCATTGTTGTTTTTGCCACATCTGTAATAGTGGGCTTATTAATTGATTGTCTGCAAGCTAGTGTTGTAGGCCAGGTATTAAATATAGATGTCATTATGTCACACTTAATGGAAACAACAAACTTTATGATGCCCCATGCTGAGCAGAAGGAAAGAAATACTAAAAAGGATATACCTTATCTTGTATTGCTAAGAATAATAATAATAAAAAAACAAACAAAAAAAAAAAAAAAAAACAAACTAAAAAGGGAACATCATCTGGCATAGGTAAGAAAAACTGAAAAGGAACACATTGTGTTATTTCTCAATTACAGCCTGGGATTGTGACTGTTTTATATTTATTGGTCCAGTTATGCTACATTTTTTGCAGTGAATGTTATCTTAGAATATGAATTTTCAATAAACAGCTTATATAAATAAAATTAAAATAAAGTGCAGAGAATGACTAGAATAGTGCTTTAAAGGCTAAAGAACTGAAACAACAATTTGTGCATTTCCCGTGTAGGTGATGGGTATTTGCAACTCTTTCTTCCTTACATTGTGGTGTAGCAGAAAATGAAAGTGGAACAGGAATGAAAGGCTTGTGTCAGCAGGTGGGGATTTTGTAGGAAATTAAAGGTCATGAGCAGGGTTTTACTTGTAGGCCGAAGGGATTTGTATGAGCTGCACTCTGCACCACATTGGAGATTGGATAGGATTAACTCTGTGATTCCTAATGTGGGATTATGTTCTTGTTGGAGTTTCTCTGAACAGTTTCAGCATGTGTGGTTTGTGCCCTCTTTTCAAGTGGATACAATATGTAACAGGACTCAAACTAAAAGGTAAATAGCTCCATGGTAACAAGTGGCTGTTTATTGCTCTAGCAATAGGGCTTCTGGGGAAAGTTTATGAATATGCCGAATGCCAAGAAGAAAAAAAAAGAAATTTGTTAACAACACTATATACACAACGAATCTGGTGAATAATGATGCAGGAAATTTTAAGAACCATAGATAGAAGTTTCAACAGAAACTAAAGGGGGATGACATGAATAGACATTGACAGTACCTTAACGTTTTGACATATGATAGCTGTGCGGGTGGGGGGCTAGCCATATACAACAAATTACTCTTTAAAAAAGTAATTTATTTTTCTACAATAACTGGGCTTCTGCATTGTTTCTATTTCACCTGTGAACTTGATTGTTTTTTTCTTGCTGAGTTGCCAGCAATCCAGAAAAAATATGGAAAAATGCACAAATTATTATCTTTTTAGAACAGTATTTTTTGAAGACATATGTATATTTCTTAGAAAGGTATTTTTTATTTGACTGCACAGTGGACTCTTCCTTTATACATAATTATCTGTTCAGATATCGAATGTATTTGGGATAGAAGCAACTGTAGTGATACAGTCACAGTATTCAGGGAAATATAACAGGAATTAAACTCTTCTGGAGCTGGGGGCTTTTGGTAGTGAAAGGGAATTGTGGCCTCAACTTTTCTACTTGTTGCCACTGTCACCTCGGGAAAAGTGGTTTAGAGGGATAGATCAAAAATGTGTCTGCAGCTGCCTTTATAAATGGTATAAATGAAGCTATAGAATTAATCTAAAATATAGCAAATATTTTTGCATTTTTTTAACTTGTTTGTTTAAAACGTCCATACAAAGTGTTAGTTTTTTTTTATTTATTTTTTTTAACCATTGCAACTTTCTCTGAGGCCAGCAGGTAAACATTAATGATATTTATACAGTCACTAATACAGTAATGGCAACTGTGGAAAAAAAAGGAGAATGAAGATACAGGCAGACAGAGAGAGAAAATGAAACAAAGACAGAAAGGCCGCTACTCTAGATAGTTACTAAGTCAACAACGTTAAAACTTACTTTTACTAAGGGGCCAGGGAAAGAAAAGGTGCAATTCATGGCATAATATAACACCTAATCTGAATCTGCAGACCATATACCTACAGAAGCCCCATGTTTGCAGAAAGTCCAGTAAGTAAAGTTCAGCTCTTGCTGGGGCCCTTCACCCCTGTGTGTGTATCATTTCTTGGTGATATCTGGCTGAGTCCAAAAATCCGGTTTTAAAAAATTTTAAAAATTTAAAAATTTTGTTTTAAAAATCATGCAGAATTTGAAAGGCACGAGCCTTCTTGTGGTCTGAAAATAAGTAAAATGAGTAAAACTGAATGCCATTCTAAAAAACTGTAACAAAATTAAAGTAACTCTATTTAGAATTATCAGTTTATATGCAGGAACCGTTTCTTTTTTTTCTTTTATTTTGTTTCACAAGACTGTGTTTTACTACTGTCTAAATTTAATAATTGAGACTGGTTTGGATATTTTTTACTCTTCAATTTATCTTTCTTCTTCTTACTGTGAGAGATGCAAAATTAACTGGTAGCACAGATGCACACTAGCTGCTATTCATTATATAATATGTATTATACAGTTATATGGACAAACAATTTAATATTCTATCAATTTGTTCTAGCAATTTGATTGGATGAGCTGTGTTTCTTACAGACATAAAATACTGACTACCTACCTACCTGGAAGAAATGATGATCTGATATTGTTAATCCTCGTTCATTCCTTATGCATGGGTATTGGTTCCGAGCTTGGAACCGAGCCGGCCATTTTCCAAGCTCGCGTCAGCTTCAACCTCTCGAGCTAAACTCTTACCCACAATCCCCCTCTCCCTGTTACCTCAGATTTCGTTTGCTGAGTTGCCATTCGGTCGTGTCAAGCTACTTCTCTTGAGCTAAGTACAGTCAATTGTTGTTTAATAGCTTCATAGATTACTTTTCTGTTAGAAAAGTTCATATTTTATTGTCTCTTACCCTTTCACATCTAGCGTTCATAATTTCTTTAGGTTTTTCTGATTTTTTCTTACCACTTTTACCGTGAGGTATTTTCTCATTACCATCGTTGGTAATCTTTTTCCCTTTTCTCTCATACCTTCTGGTACTCTCTTGCACCATTGTTGGTACTTTTTCTATTAATTAATTTGCTGTCATGGCAGATAAGAAAGGTAGTCCTGATTAAGCGGTGTTCTGATTGTGGACACAAACTGCCTACTTCTGATGCACACTCTTTGTGTGTTTATTGTTTGGGAGCTTCCCATTTGTCTGTTGACCCACCCTGTACTATTTGTGAGAACTTTTCTAAAAGTACCTTGCTGGAAAGGAAAAACAAACTGATACTTCTAAAATCTCCCTTTTCAGAGGTTATTTCTGGGTCGGATGTCTCAACCCCTCCTAGAGCCCATAAGAAAACAATGGATGTTCCTACTAAGGCTAAATCTTTGCCTTTGTCCCCGGCTGGGGAATCCTGCCAACCAAAACCTAAAAAGGCTAAAGTTTTGGCTCCGGAGCTTTCTCAGTCAGCCCCAGTGCTTTTGGTGCCTAGACCTTCGGCACCGAGGCCTTTGGCTCCATTAGTGATTTCAGCTCCTTCTTCTCCTGCAGCCTTCTATATATCGACACCGAGGGGCTCCTTGGTTCAGACCATTACCACTGTATCAGCACCGACTATTCCGTCCAGCTTCGGCACCGACAACCACTTCGGCACCGATCCCTGTGTCGGTACAGACAATAACCTCGGCACAGATGACTTCTTCGGTGCAGACAACAGTAGTCCAGTCTCTCTCTGCACTGTTGTCTTCAGTGCAGTCAGATGAGATGGGCACTGAGTCTGCCTCTTCTGTGGACAGGCCTGTTTCTCCCTCAGTCTCCATGAGGTCCACTAGAAGCCTTTCCGAATATGATGTGTTGTGTCTTGTGGAACAGGTACTCTTGGCCAGAGGTATCCCACCCCTCAGGAACTATCCTTACTCGGGAGGTGATCATGCATCTCTAAAGACCCCTTCTTATTCTCCTCCTTCAATGCCTTTGAAGTCCATGGATATAGCACAGTCTTCTCCTTCTGCGGTTCACTTTATGGATCTCACTAAGGAACTGCAGTTGCCTTCATGGCAGGAAAGTTTTGCTACAACCCAGGATGTCAGCTGTGACATGCATAGCTTGCTGCTCCACAGCCATCCAGGGACTCCGGGTCAGCAGGCTGAGCCACTTATGGGAGGGGTGACCCCTGTCCTAGACATACACTCCTCTTTGGGTGGACCAGCCTTCCAACTGATGGAGAAGGCTTTTGCTGCTGCTGGTGATACCAGACTGTCTATACCTTTGCCCTCCTCTGGTACACTGGCTTCACAAGTCACATCTAGTGGACACTGGGTGCAAGGGCCGCAGGACATATTCCCTCAGGAATCCCCTTTTACGCTGTCTTCTCCAGCTTCTCCCGCTGAGGAGGTTCACCAGAAAAGTTTGTGTAAGAGGAAGCACATGGACTCCACAGAGGAGTCCCTCACTGAAGACACGGATTTTGATGAGGGGGAAGGATCCCCTTGGTCACCCTCTGAGGTATCCTTTGGTGATATCCTCGAAATCCTGAAACAGAGAGGTGACTGGCAGTCCTCTAATCCAACCTCTGAGGAATCTGTGTTCCTGCAGGCTTTTTGCGCCCGGTCCTCTACCTCCTGGGTTACTACACCTGCTGATGAACTTGTCCGGCTCATTGTGCAGCATGCTTGGAAGGTTCCTGATACCATTGAAGCTTTTCCCCGGAGGCCAGATAAGATCTTGTCCTCTCCTGCTTCAGATCCCCATTGGTCCAAAGGTCTTCCTGTGGATGCTTTGGTGGTGGCAGCCGCAACAAAAAAGGATCTGGCAGAAGAAGAAAGCCAGACTGTCCATCAGCCTAACAGTCTGGCTTTCTTCTTCTGCCAGATCCTTTTTTGTTGCAGCTGCCACCACCAAAGGATCTGGCAGAAGAAGAAAGCCAGACTGTCCATCAGCCTAACAAAAGAGTCCCAGGCCCTGGAGAGGATAGGGAAGCGCACCTTTGTTTCAGCGACCTTTGCTATCAGGTCCCTGAATTATATGGCACATTTTACTAGGCTTCAAAGGGATCTGGTTTCTGAGCTCTCTGAAACCTTGGCTGGTGCCATGTCTGATGAGGTCCATGACAAAGTGGCCTCTCAGCTGGCCACCATTGATTCTATATCTAACTCCTCTATGCGACTGATATCTCACGCATCAGGAGGAGCAGCTAGAGCAGCAGGTTCAGCTGCAGTCTTGAGATGACATGCCTGGATGCACTTGTGCAACTTCGCGGAACCCCTTAAGTCTTCTTTTCTTAATGCCCCCATTGAGGCCCCCTCATTGTTTGGGCCCAAAGTTAAAAGCACACTGGCCAGATGTGAACAGGACGGTAAGACCCTTTCTACTGTAGGTGTCTGTTATTCTTCCCCTCAACGTGCTTTCTCCCAAAACCAAAAGAGTGGGAAGATATGGTTCAAGAAATCTCAGGGTCCTTTCCGTGACACAAAGGCTGAGTTCTCCCCAGAGGCAGAGGGGGAAACTCACAGGGAAGATGCTCCTTTCAGGGCAGAAGGGGTCCGCATAACCAGGGTTCCAGTGATTCTTTCCCTGGTCAATCCTACCAGTGCTCCTGAAGAGTGGCTCAACTCCTTTCCTCTGGAGGTGATTGGGGGACATTTCTCCTTGTACCCTTCTGCCTGGCTAACCATCACCACCGATTCCTGGGTACAAAGGATTATAACCAGAGGTTATCATATCCCCTTCAATCTTTATCCTGTCCCTTCAAAAAATCTTCCTGACGTTCCACCCAGTCAAAGGGAAGACGCAGCACTAGAAATAGAAAAGCTGCTAAGAAAAAGAGTCATCCAAATAGTCCCTCCAGACCAGATAGGATCCAGATTCTACTCAAGACAATTTTTGGTGCCAAAGAAAACTGGAGACTAGAGACCAATTTTTGATCTCAGTGTACTGAACGAGTTTGTCAGAGTACAAAAATTCCGGATGGTCACAATACAGTCTATCCTCCCGCTTTTGGAAAAAGATGATTGGATGTGCTCTATAGCTCTTCAAGATTCGTACTACCACATAAAGGTGGACAGGCCATCAAGAAGATTTCTGTGCTTCCATGCAGCAGCCAGTCACTACCAATTCAGAGTACTGCCCTTCGGACCCTCTACAGCCCCCAGAGTGTTCACAAAGTGCATGGCAGTTGTCACAGCTCACTTGTGACTTCAAGGATTCCAGGTGTTTCCATACCTAGATGACTGGCTCATTTCCGCCCCCACCAGACTTCTACTGGAAAAAGCCCTGGCATATTCTCTCCTCATTGCTCAAAGGCTAGGCATAACCATAAACTGGCAGAAATCCAATCTCACCCCATCTCAGTCGACAGAATTCATAGGGGTTATCCTGGACACAGAAAACTGCAGAGCTGCTCTTCCAGAGCACAGAATTCTAAGGATAAAGCAACAACTAATTCCAATCCTTTCAAAGGAAAAATCCATGGCTCACTCGGTTCTACAGCTGTTGGGTTCCATGGCAGCCTTCATCACCATTGTTCCCCTGGCCAGGATTCACATGAAGCTTCTACAATGGCTACTGCTCACCCAATGGTATCCTTTTCAGCATCCTCTTTCAACCATGATTCAAGTAACCCACAGGTGCAAACAGGATTTAAATTGGTGGATGACACACAATCTCTCACAATGGTCTCACCCCTTCTCCCCCAGAAACCCAAGGCCACAGTGACCACGGACACCTCCCTGATGGGGTGGGGGGGCTATATCAGGGACAGACAGTCCAAGGCACTTGGTCCAAACTGGAGGCCTATTTGCATAAAAATGTTCTAGAGCTGAGGGCGGTGCTTCTGGCGTTGCAAGCATTCCATCCTCTGCTGCCGTCTGGGACAATTGCGATTCAATCAGACAACATGGCATTGGTCTGGTACATCGACAAGCAAGGTGGAACCATATCTTACCCCCTTTGTCGAGAGGCCATGAGGATATGGCAATGGGCAATGGCTACCAACTGTTTTCTTCTAGCAATGTACATTCCCGGGAGTTCCAAAGTGATAGCAGACAGACTCAGAAGGTGCATTCTTCAACCTCATGTGTGGTCCCTGAATCCATTGATAGTGGCGGAGATCTTCCACCGCTGGGACTGTCCTTGCTGCGACCTCTTTGCATCCCCGACCAACTACAAATGCAGCAACTACTTCGCCCTGATTCCCCCTCCGGGACAGTCACCCAGGGACTCTGTAGTCCACAATTGGCCCTTGGGTCTTCTTTACACATTTCCACCCTTTCCCCTCATTACCCAGTTTCTGAAGAAAGCCCATCAGTTGAAGAGCAAGGTGATCCTCATAGCATCATATTGGCCTCGACAGATTTGGTTCCCCTTCCTTTGTCCTCACCTACTAGATCGACCATAGATTCTCCATCGAACCCCAGAGTTGATCTCACACCCTCTGAACCTGATTCATCCCAACTTGAACAGCCTGAAGCTCATGGCTTGGCTACTCCAATTCCCTTCATTGCCAGGCAGAATGATCTTTCTTTACCAGTACGTGATATTCTCATTGCTTCTCATAAGTCTTCCACTAGAATTACTTATCTGAGCAAGTGGAAAAGATTTACCTGTTGGCTGAAAGATAAACAAGTAGACCCCTTTTCAGCACCAGTGTTGATAATACTAGACTATCTGGCCGACCTGTTTCAATCGGGTCTATCGGCCTCTACCATTAGAGTTCATTTGGCTGCAATTTCTAATTTTCATGAGGGTGTCCAAGATTCCTCTCTTATGTCCCATAAATTGTGCAAGACCTTCATAAAAGGTGTGAATCATCTGAAGCCACCTTTTAGAGAACCTGTTCAACCATGGGATTTATCATTAGCTCTACAAGCTCTGACAATGCCACCTTTTGAACCAGCCTCTTCTTGCGACCTCAAGTATTTGTCATGGAAAACCTTGTTTTTGGTCGCTATTACTTCTGCCAGACATATTTCTGAACTTCAAGCTTTATGTATCAAGAGTCCATACTTGATATTTCATAGAGATAGAGTGTCTCTGAAAACGAATCCATCATTTCTGCCTAAAGTGATCTCTGAAATGCCCATTAATCAAGCCATTGAATTGCCAGTTTTCTTTCCCACTCATTCAAACAGAGGAGAGTATTGCCTACATACCCTAGATATACACAGGCAAATCCGTTTTTACTTAAACAGGACTAAACCCTTTCGTAAATCTGACCAGTTATTTTTGGCCTTTTCTGAATCTAGATTAGGATCTGCTGTTGCTAAGGTCACATTAGCTAGATGGTTAAAGGACTGTGTGATCTTCATTTATACACAACGTAATATCTCGTTGCCTACTACCATGAAAGCTCATTCAACAAGGTCGGTGGCAACTTCTGCTGCCTTCCATGCCAGAGCTTCTTTACATGACATCTGTGCAGCTGCAACTTGGGCTACGCCTCATACCTTCATCAATCATTTCAAATTGGATTTGGCCTCCAGGGGAAGAGCATCTTTTGGTTCTATGGTGCTCAGGAATGTCCTTCCATGAGAGCCTCCCAAGAATAGAGGTAGCAGGGGACTCTGTCCCAAGCGTAAGGAATGAACAAGGATTAACAATATCAGACAAAGAAGTTATGTCTTACCATATCATTCCATCTGTATTGTTGATCCTCATTCAGTCATTACGACCCTCCCTCCTTCCCCCTCCTATGGTTTCTAGTGGATCTCACCATCCGGTTCTCTTAGGTTATTTGATGAGAGGTAGCCTCTACCTTCTTTGACTTGCAAACTCAATCTGAGGTAACAGGGAGAGGGGGATTGTGGGTAAGAGTTTAGCTCGAGAGTTTGAAGCTGACGCGAGCTTGGAAAATGGCAGGCTCGGTTCCAAGCTTGGAAACCGATACCCATACGTAATGCTGAACGAGGATCAACAATACAGATGGAACGTTATGATGAGACATAACTCCTTTTTCTTTAGAAGAATTTTGGAAGCAGAAATTCTGACTAAAGCTTCAAAAGTTCCCAGTAAAGGAGACATTGGCTATTAAAGCAGCTGTTACTAGCTCACAATATAAATGCAGGAAAATATGTTGAAAAAATCCTGCAGTAACTTCCATGCCATGTAAGGTTACTATGATTCACAACAGTCAGATTAACACTAAAAGTAATTTGCTCCTTTTCTAACACATTACTGCTCACATAAACAGAGGCATACACCAACTGCACACCAGTTGTACTTCATTGGGCTCCATTATGGAGAGTTGTATCCTATCTGTCTTGTAATTATTGAACCTCAAACCACTGAAAAACATTTTAGGTTCAGAGCCAAAAAAAGTGATAGTCCAAAAGTTGCAAAACACAGCAAACTTTTTTGCAGGGGGGCAATCTCCCTCTGCATCACCCAGATGAGGGGGCAAGTTCCCATACTCTGAGTCATGTGTGTGTGTGTGTGTGTGTGTGTGTGTGTGTGTGTGTGTGTGTGTGTGTGTGTGTGTGTATATATATATATATATATATATATATATATATATATATATATATGTATATATATATATATATATATATATATATATTTAGCTCAAATCCGAAAAGGAACAAGTAAGGAAAAAACTCACCTTTTGTCTACTTCAAATCTGGTAGCAGGAGTCCGATACTGGCCATCTGTTTAGTTCAACATTCTGAGTGTCGATCAAGTGTGCAGCGATAAACAGTAGTACTCCCCCATCACTAACATGACATACATGCCCAGACAAATGCAGCACATCAGACTTCTAACCCACTACACTCCTTAAATGGGACAAAGTACAGCAAAATCCTCATAAAAAGAAAGTGTAATTTAATAAATAAATTGTATAAATGTGGAAAGTAGTATTTACTTGTAATGGTATGGCTTACCTCTTGAATAGAAAAGGTAAACACTTCAGAGAGAACCAGATTGTGTTCCATAGGAAAAAATTTAAATATATTTAGGTGTAGGATGTCAGGATGGTATAACATACAGTAGGTAATATACTGAGAGTAGATACCTTTGCATTACTGAAGTAATAGATTTATCATGTATTTCTAATTTTACCAAGGACTACAAAAATAGTCTGAATATTCAGTAATAATAATTACTTTTACTGTGGTTTCAATGGACATCAGCCAACCAGAAGTTTCTTATTGTACAGTAGACACAACCTGTAGCTATTTAAATGCTAGCATTTGTAAAATTACTTATATTTAAGCTGGACTACAATGAAACCACCACCTGTCCCATGCAAAAACAGCTTAAAACCAAACCATGAAACATACTCACCAGAGACAATAAAATGTATTCTTAAGTTAAGGGCTTTAAAAAGATAAACTCATACATATAAAAAAAGTTTTTAAAAGAGGCAAAAAGATAAATACATAACAAATAACTTATAATAAATAATTCACAAGCTGTCATTAAGGAAGGATCAAAGGCCAATTTAGAATTTTTAGGCTGTGGCATATTGTATTGTCGGCCTGACACGTAACCTGATACATCACACATATATATTTTTAACTTATGGTATGTTTTTTTCATCTTATTGGGAATTCTTTATGTATTAATAGTGGAATATTGTTGGGAGTAAATCACACAGGGGTCAAGTGTTTTTTGGTTCTACACATAATATAGCAAGTTTATGAAATGTTAAGCAATATTTATGCAACTCATACAAATAGTAATATATAAGGTAATAGCATTAAGACCCACATATATATATATATATTTACATATAAAATGTATAACTTGTGTTTCTAAGAAATTCATTGTGGTGGCCTCAACATGTGGGGCACATACAATTAAATATTATTGAAGCTATCATCAGCCCCCTCTCTGAATACGCTGATTTCATTCATTTATTATATCATATATATATATATATATATATATATATATATATATATATATATATATATATATATATATATATATAACATACAAATATACATATTTTTTATCATTGTTTACTATTTTCTAATACTCTTTTATTGTCATCAATATTATTACTTTTATTAACAGAAAAATCAGCATTAATGTTTTGTGAAAGAAGATGTTTCCGTGTTTTTAAGACAAGTCTCGTGTCAATTGACACGAGAGTTTTTATTGGATGGTTGATTTCAAAATGATTATATAATTAATTTTGTTCCTAATGGTAAATGTTGCATTCTGATGAAGGTGGAGTCATTTTCTCCGCCGAAAGCGCTTACTGTGAATATTCTAATAAACAGCCCATGCTACTACCTGTTGCTTGTTTCGTTTGCCAAGGTTTTTTGGTTTATCCAGTTTGTTCTACATTTCTATTTTTTGTTCCAGTATATCTGCAGGTAAGCAATGGCTAAAACCTTGGCTAAAGTAATAATTTCCACTTTTATCTATAAAAATTTCAGAGCCTCTAACAAAATAATTGAAACAAATATGTTCTACTGTAGAGCAAAAAAGAGTAATTTAAGCACTGTTCAATTTAAATGGAGAGTTTAATTTACTACTAATTAGAAAAAGAGGGAATAAAACGTTTTGGACACTTTTTAAAGTATAAGAATAATTCTGATCCCTGTAAGGAGAATTATGCAGTTCTGCTAAGCATAGTAAAAGCCAGTAAACTTTTTCAGTAGCTCATATGGTAGTATTGTCTCAGATGAACTGTGTAATAGACTATCACACCTGCTCTCACCAACAACACATATGGTAATAGCTAAACACATCCTAATCCCCAAGGCTGAGTATGCCTTATCACTGATTACCTTTCATTCCTGATATAAACACCATCAAAATTTAAGTTACTGAAAACAAAATATTCAGATTTGCACTCCTTGCCAATCATAATTCTCACCATTATATTTTACTAGAAAAAGGACACTGCCTCCCCATTACATACAGAGACACATGTATTCTGTGTACCCTAATATTCAAGGTTGGAACACATTGTCTTTCCCTCAAAAGATTACTACAAATCAGCGACCAGAGATGGAAATAGTTAAGATAACATATACTTGTTACACCAAGTTCTAAACTAGCCATGGGAGAGAAAGCCTTCTCAAGAATGGGACCTGCTGCATTGAACCGACTATTTGTTGATATAAAAACATTTCATCATGTGGTGGCATTTAAAAGTAACCTGAAGCATTATTTGGTAAATTATTCTTAAGTACAACTGTTTCTTGATACTGGCTAGTTATATTTCAGCAGCTATGGTTTATGTCACATTTTTTGTAAATATTTAAGCCAAATGTAAAGACCAGTACAACTATTATTTTAAGTGTATGTTAAGTAAATGCTTAGCAACTGCAATTGCCGTACTGCACCTTTATAATATTCTTAAGACATTTTTCAGATTAGTACATTTAATATTGTACATTATTTGTACCTGGGTCATGACTGAAAAGGCTCAGTAGAAAAGTTCACTTATAATTTGAAGCTGGAAAGATTATAAGACTGTGGTCTCCTTTTTCCTCACACAAGATGTTTGGACTCATGTTCTAGTACTAACACTGCAGAATTGTATAACTTGGTGCTGAACTTCTGAGGT
>NC_056738.1:472700051-472767551 GCF_019279795.1 Protopterus annectens
ATATATTTTAATAACCATCAGGGATGACCCCCCCCCCTTTTTTTTAAATATTATTGTTTTTAAATATTATTGTTTTAAAATATTATTGTGTGTAAATACACACCTTTCTATATATTTTATGCATTTTTCTTATGGATATTGATATATATTCTTATGTTAGTGGAGTAATATGTCTTTAAATTGTGATGTCATACTAATTGTCCTAGTATTTAACCAAGCATCAGTTGTAGTGATGTGGTCTGATGAAGCAACATTAAGTTGTGAAAGCGCTTACCGTTTGTCTTCTGCAATAAAGTACAGTGACTGATTTCCAGTGTGTAACTTTGGTGCCTTAATTTACTTTTGCTGTTGTTGTGTGTTTTGGGCACCTCAGTGTACCTGCAGCCATTTGGTTTTTGCATCTTCAGTTCCTATTTTTTATTCGGCTAAGGACACACTGCACGTGGATATAATATGGACATGGATACCAACCAAGAATCATCTAATGAGCATCGTCGATTTTTAAAGCTTCTTGAAGTACCAGTGAATCCATTATTAAATGCTGACGTACAGGCAAATACAGTGGATATTGGTTCAGAGATGGAAAAAATGCTTGAGTTTCAGGCACAATATAGGGGGCTAGAAAACCTTCTATATAAGTACAAACGACTACAATGGCAAAGACTACACCTACAAGCTTCATTGGAAGCTAAAGTAATACCTCGAGGTCTACGTATCTTAAATATGCCAACTTATGGGAATACATATCCTGAACTCTTACGTAAGTGGCAAGAACTGAATTTATCTTTTAGCTCCAAGTATATGGAGCTCCTTATAGAGTTTTTTACACCTCTTGAAACTGAACTCAAAACTGAAATTGTGACACTAGAAAACCAGATATTTGTAACCTTTCCTGCTACTATCACCCTTAATAAAATGGGCCAGTTGCATGAAAGCATTAGTGCCTATGAGAAAAAGCTTCAAAATGTTAAATTAAATAAATTAAACAGAGATAAAACTGATTTTAGCAACAATAATGTCTTCTCATGGCCGAGAGACCCTATAAATAGAACCCCTTTGTAAAATCCTGCTACAGTGAACAGAGGAACTAGTAGGACACTAAATACTGAGACACAGGCTTCCACTTCCTGTTTTAAAGCTACTGAGATGAGGGAAAGCATGGCAATACAACAAACTGACCAAGAACATATAAATTCTAGTGTTCCTACTCTCCAAGTTGCATCTTTTGCTTCTATAGTGAATGGGAAGACATCTACATCGAATATGGATAAAAATTCGAAGTCAGAAGAACGAAGGAATGCAAACACTGTAGGTAAGACTCCAATAGACACTTCACAAGCAAATGCTACAGATACTAGTGTTTTTTTAGAGAATTTGAAAGTGGGAGAATTCACTTTGAAAGCAGCTCTTCCATTCAGAGCTCGAGCCAAAAGCAATCCCAATATGGGAAAGACAGCAAGGGAATATCAAATGGACAGAACTGCACACTTTTCAAAGAAAAGGAGGATGTAAAAACTGATCTTATTGTTAACATTTCTTCCTTTACTCTAACTAATGAACAAAACAGTTTGCTTAATAAGGGTTTGTCTTTTATACCTGCCAACAAGGCAGATTTAACTGAAATGCTAACAGACTTGAAATTGCTTGGTAGGAATGTATCATTAAAATGCATGTTTCGTAATAATGAAAATGTCAATGTAAATATACACAAGAAACCTAGCACTTTTGTACCCCCACCCCTCCAGGCATACAAAGATTTTTAGATATCTGTGAAAATGCTTTTAATGAAGCTTATACTCCTGCTATGCAAGGCTGCACCTTTCATAATTTAAATACAGAAGAATATAGGGCTGTACATAAATTGCAGGATTTACATTCTCTTATTATTAAACAAGCAGATAAAGGTGGTAAAATTGTATTAATGGACAAAGATTTATATGTTAACCAGATGAAGGTTTTGCTATTAGATACTTGTACCTATCAAATGCTGACAAAAACAGCTGTAATTGCTATCACTGATAAAGTGTCTTTTTTAGTGTTTGATTTACGGATTACAGGATTAATTGATGAATCCTTATTTAATTATTTTTCAGTACAAAAACCTCTAGTTCCTAGGATCTATGGACTCCCTAAAATCCATAAACATCCCACGGTCCCTCCTTTACGCCCCATCGTATCAGGAGCAGGATGGTGCACTGAGCCTCTATCTATTTATGTAGAAGGCATTTTACATGAGTTCTTGGATAGTTGTTATACAGTTCTTAGAGACACAAAAATGTTTTTACAGCGGTTGCAAAATAGAATGGAAACCATTGATAATGATGAAGAATTTGTATTCCTTACCATGGACATTGAATCTCTTTTTACTAGTATTCCAAATGTTTGGGGTATTGATAAAATAAGAGAATTCCTTGATATGAATAAGAAGCTGACTACTAATAAGATTATGCTAGTCTGTGCACTATTGGAGATTATACTTGAAAATAACATTGTAGCCTTTCAGGATCAATTTTTTCTACAGAAGATTGGCTTGGCTATGGGCACTTCGTGTGCAAATAGCTACGCCAATCTATCACTAGTACGATGGGAAGAACAATATGTTTTGTCAGATGTTAACCCATTTTTTGGCTACATTCTCTGGTATGTCCGTTTCGTGGATGATGTTTTTGTCTTGTGGAAAGGGCATGGTGAAAATATCAGTAATTTCATTGATTACCTGCATAGTACTACAGACTTTTTGAAGTTTACTTTTACTTTTTCTGATACATGTGTTGATTTCTTGGATGTGAGTGTCACCCTTACTGATTTAAAGCAGATAAGAACCAATATTTATCACAAACCTACAAGAACCAATGCCTGTCTGCACAGGTCAAGCATGCACCCGAGACACATACCTAGAAATGTCCTCAAAGGACAAGTCTGTAGAACCCTACGCCTACATAATAATGATGAAGAGGCAGTAGTTGCTTTAAATAAGTTACAAGACGAATTTCAAACAAGAGGCTATTCTAGCTCAGAAAATACTAGAGTGATAGCAGATGCATGGAAATTGAGATCTACAAGATATAAACCATACATGAGCTCTTATAGTGCTGATACAAGTATACCTTATGACACAAGTATTGATAGAAATAGGTTTAGAATAGTTTTAGATTTGCAAGTGACATCAATAAGTATACAGAAATTATTAAAAAGAATTGGCACTTATTACATGAAATACCAGTTCTGGTTTCAACAGTTGGTGACACCCCAAACTTCAGTTTTAGAAATAATGTGTCTTTAAAGCAGCAGCTCTGTAATAGAGAACATCAGTCTTTTAGAAAAAATCTCTCAAACAGACAGGGCACCTTCCCATGCAGGAATTGTGCTGCTTGTCAGCATGTCTACACTAAAAATGAGTACATTCATCCTGTGAAATGTTTTAAACTTTATACGAAGAATTATTATGATTGTAAAAGTGTCAATGTTGTTTATTTTTGTTTTTGCCAAGCATGCCATGCCTATTATGTAGGCAAAACAAATAGGAGCTTTAAAGAAAGAATGTTAGAACATATAAGGGACATACGGAACCAGAAGCAATCAAATGCTCTAGCTAATCATGTCCTGAATACTGACAGTAGCCATTGTTTTAAATTTTTAATCTTACAACAAATAGTAAGGACAAACAGAGGTGGTGACGTAGAAAACCACACTGAAGAATTAGAACAACAATGGATCACTAAATTACAAGCAGATAGATATCCTGGTTTGAATGACTGCACCTCATTAGCTCCTTACCTTAAGGCCAGGCGCCTTAAACACTAAAACATGAGTTTTTTTATATATATATTTTTTTCATTGTACTATTATGGTTATATGTGTGTGTATATGTACTTATATATATATATATATATATTTTAATAACCATCAGGGATGACCCCCCCCCCTTTTTTTTTTAAATATTATTGTTTTTAAATATTATTGTTTTTAAATATTATTGTGTGTAAATACACACCTTTCTATATATTTTATGCATTTTTCTTATGGATATTGATATATGTTCTTATGTTAGTGGAGTAATATCTCTTTAAATTGTGATGTCATACTAATTGTCCTAGTATTTAACCAAGCATCAGTTGTAGTGATGTGGTCTGATGAAGCAGCATTAAGTTGTGAAAGCGCTTACCGTTTGTCTTCTGCAATAAAGTACAGTGACTGATTTCCAGTGTGTAACTTTGGTGCCTTAATTTACTTTTGCTGTTGTTGTGTGTTTTGGGCACCTCAGTGTACCTGCAGTCGTTTGGTTTTTGCATCTTCAATTAAATATTTCTTTGGCAAAAGTGGGGTATCAGGATACTTGGTTACATATAACATAGATGAGGTTTAAATTTGTCAAATTCAGTTTCCTAGTCTTCAAACCCCTGAACATTTTTCCAGTAGAAAATGACTGCCAACACAGTTTCTGTTCATGGACTGCTACTGACTTACTTTGCATAGCCTTTTTTTTTCTCTTTCCACGTAGATAAATGACCATGGAATAAAAGTACCCTGCAAGAAAACAAAAACACTCTTTCTGTATATTTCCTTTGATCAGTTTGTTTTATCACACAGAAGCTTCAATGCACTGAGACTTGACAGATGCAGGATAAGTGAAAACTGCCCTGGGGCACTGAAAGCAGCAAGATGGAAGAGAGCATAATACAGGAAAAGCATCTGCAAAGCACATGGACTCAATAACATGTGTGCTGGATTACAGCAAGAGTCTAATAGCAAGTTATATCCACTACAGACAACAAGATGAGACCTTAGCTATGAAATGATTAAAATACATAAATTCATTTATGTGAATACCTGCCGTCCTTTCACAAATGCCATATAGTAAAAAAGCTCTGCTTCGAGAATACATACCGTATTGAGCAGAGTTGGCATCGTACTACTCTTCTAATCTAGGTTAAATCATTGGTGTAGCTTAAGCTGCACAGAATTATAAGCTCAGAAGGTGATTTAAGCATCTGTTATAGTTCATACCAAACACAACGAAGGACAGAAGTCAAGTTACATGATAAGCTAAAGCATCTATAGCAATGGAAAATGCGACTGTCATTTGGTGAGCAACTGCCATTAAATTAATATGTGGCAGGATTATCTTAGACATTCCTGTTGTCTTAACATGTGGATGAATTCACTTTTACTAAACATTCATATCTATATATTGATGGCAATTCATGTATGTGAGGCCTTTAAAAAATAATAACTTTAAAAAGGAGGTATATCTGCAGAACCAATTTCTGAATCCACTGGACAAATCATCAAAACTCTCTACCTTCAGGATGATATCTTAGTTGCGTGGAGGAAGACTAAATTCTGTTTTCATGGGTGTAACTGAAGTCTGTTGAATAACAGACAGATTAATCAGTTTTTCATATTGTAATTCAGAAGCCAGCACTTATGACAGAATATATATTCTAAGTACATATATAGTGAAACAGAGGAATTAATGTGTTAACTTAGTTACTAAAATGATTGAAGGCCTACTCAAAGTAACAGTAATTTATGTTGAATATGAAATATAAAACTGTTTGTATAAATCTTTACTAACCAAACACATCCAGCATCTGTGCACAAGTTGCTATAACAACAACGGATTATAAAGGAATTGGGGTCAGAATTGCCACACCACACTAATACACAAAGAGCTAAACTCAGTAAATCAGCAACAGATTTGTAACCTTGGATTTAATGAATACATATCTCCATGATTTATAATAAGGACACTGCAAAAGTAATCTATTACAAGCATTTTTGTAATGAATAGTGGCTGCACGGTCAGGCTGAATCAGTGGAAATATGGGAACCATGAGACCACTATGACAAAATATCATCATAACTGGAACATTTTTTTCAACAAATAAATACTCAGCAAATAAAGTGCTGAAACTCAATTTTATGTAAAGTTTGCAATAAGTTTTTCCCCTTTAACATAAATGTTGCTATCTTCTTCTATAAAAAGCATTTGGCACAACTAGAAGTACATTAAATGTTCAGCACCTAATTAATATGTACAAGAACAGTGGCTATAATTATGGGACAAGCATGATAATCAATTCAACTGTGAACTGCAAAAATTATTTCTTTAAATAAGTAACAGATTACTTCAACTAAGGTATAAACAGTTCAAAGTTTATTTTCTTGCAATCTAATGTATCAGTTTTTAAAGCAAATTGTAAAGAGGTTTTGCTTTGCAAACCTTAACATGACAGCTACCACACAGTGTCTGCTAGCTTACTCTGTGTCTTCTCTGATCGATTCCGTTAACCAGAACAATGTTGCCTCCTGAAGTTAGTCTTGTTAGTTTTGGTTTTGCTTCATGAAGGTTGTTTTTCTTCTGACACCTCTCTCTCGTGCTACATTTGATTTGATCTGAATATGATTTATGGGTAGGCTATTTCTTGTAAACACTAGTAAAACTCAAGCAATAGATATCTTCACATGCAGTTTAACCCCAAATTATACAACTTAAAACTTGTGACCCAAAATGATAATTTGTAAATTATGAGTATGAATTTAAACACTGGACATCTGGCTTGACCTTGTACCTTCTTTTGCCAAGTCTACCAGCTAGTCTTACAACGCAAAAGTATAATATAATATAATATAATATAATATAATATAATATAATATAACATAACCTGTTCTACAAACTAAGCTAATTATGTCTAAAGCTAAGAATGCGATCAAGAAAAACATCCTCATGTCAGTTGAGCACGATCTTCTGATTATAGGATTAGATCTGGTTACTAGTGCTAAATGGATACAGATCACCATAAATTGGCTCTGTAAATAGCTCCTTGTCCAAATCTTATGAATATCATTATGAGAGCTTAAGCAAAGTCATGTGGCTTCCAGTTTTGGAAAGGCAAGACATTTTGTTAAATTCACACATATTATTGGTACACTCTGGCTTTTATTTCCTGTTGGATCTTAAGGTCTCTAGGCTTTGCTCACTTTAATAACTGTGATCCTAGAATGATATTGGATTAGTACTTGCAAGGCCCAAAAGAAACATGGACTCAAGAACTAGGCCTTTTTCCAGGCATGCAGCTTGCCTGTGGTATAAATAGACTTGTAGGGTAACAAATATTTTGGTATATACTAACTTTAGAAAAAACATTTCAGCTTCATTGTTTGTTGTTAGTCAGCTGCTCTGGTTAGCCTGGTTCAGCACTGTTTTGTACTCCTAATCTATCCTAGTAACTTGTAATTTCCAGCTGAACTTTCAAGCAGGTGTTTGTATCGTGTTACACTGTATTGCACATTTGCTATTGTAAATGCATCTTTCTAATTAATCAATGAATCTTTCTAATAGCTACCATCTTATTTGTTTACACATATACCCAGAATTAAGTTCCGAGATATTCCAAGGCCATTGAGTCTCATGGCCATTCCCGCCTTGCCAATACCATCTCTCAGGCACCACCTCCTTTCTCAAGTGCATTAAATGTTTATCCCCTATAAATTTCATCCAGTCATTTACTTTATGTTTAAAGGAAGATAGTGAGTCCTACTGCTTAACAGGCAGGGGAAGTTTATTTCAGGGGGTTAATAGGCACTGGGTTATAAATTTATTTTATCATTTTATTTATGTGGTGGTGAAAATGTAGGTCCCTGATTCTTGTAATGGTGAAAATATTGGACTTGTGAAGAAACAGGAGGTTCAGGACAATCAGGTCTCTAATGGTGTGGTAAGCATGATGGAGATCTCCCTTCAAAAGATGGTAAGACACTGAATAAAGTGATACAGCTTCTGTCTTCTCTTGGTAGCTCATGGACTTTTTGTTTAGAACCATTGGGTTCTTTCTAATTGTCTGATATGTTTGATTAAATATATCCAAGAAAGCTCTTATCAATGCTGAGTATAAGGGAGTGATTACTCCTTTAGAGCTTGATATTATTAATTTGGCAATTAGCTGGACTAAGTAAATGGATTTCCTGACAAAGTGCAGTAGTGTAAAATCTTACCATAACAGTAGTTTTCCTTTTCTTCACTGTTGCAGTATTCTTTACATAAAGGATCTCCTGCAATGATACTCCAATGTCTAGCTAGTATACCAAAACCTTAAGTGCTTACAGGCATCGTACGTCACACGTATGTTCCCCATAACAGGCATAGGGCATAAAGGTGGCATACAGATACACATAACTGAACTGCCTCAGGAGGAATAGAATGTCCCTAGGGACCAGGAGGAATGTGTATTCAGACGGAGGGAAGAAAAAAGAATCTCTATCCAAGAGGGCAAGAAGAATAGGGCAGAGCAGAAGGGGGTAAGAAAGAGGGAGCAAATACTGCAACAGTGAAGAGAAGGACATCCACTGTTATGGTAAGATTTTACACAACTGTACTATGTTCATCCATATCACTGTTACAGTATTCTTTATGTAAGGGAGAGTACAAAAGCTCAAGAGGAAACCTGGGATGAGGAATGCACTGAAAAGCCTTCCCTATATTCATGCAGAATAGCCTTGGCAAAGCTAGCCCTTGCTCTGGAAATAATGTTCGATTCTTAGTGCTTTGTGAAGGTATGGACAGAAGGACAAGTAGTAGCCTCGAGGATGGAATTGGTATCCAGTCCTTTGAAAAAAAGCACCAGAAGAAGCAACAGCTCTGGTAGAATGAGCCTTTACAGAAGAAGAAAGACATTTACCATGAAAACAATAACAAAAAAAGGCCTTAGAAATTTAGGATGAGATGGTTTGCTTTGAGACAGCCAAACCCAAAGATCTGGAATGAAAGGAAACAAAAAGTTGATCAGATTTATGAATATTCTTAGTCTTATCTAAATAATATCTGAGCTGTCTATGTAAATCCAAGGTGTGAAGAACCTTCTCACTGGCAGACTGCAGAGAAGGGAAAAAGGAGGGTAAATTAATAGATTAATTAATGATTAAGAAACAACTCATTGACCACCTTGGGCATAAAAGAAAGAGTATTACCAAAGAAACACTTTATTCCTATGAAAAACTAAAGAGGGAGGAACAGCCAAGACAGCCTAAAGCTCAGATACTCTCTTTGCTGAAGTAAGGGCTAAATGAAGGACAGTCTTCCAAGTACAATATTGTAAGGAAGCTGAAGCAGCAGGCTCAAAAGGAGTGGCAGTCAATTTTTTAAGGACAAAGCTGAGGTCTCAGAAAAGTGGAATAGACTTCTTGGGAGGTCTGATATGAAGGTTGCCTTTAAGAAATTGTTTGATCTTAAATCTACAGATTTGAGCAGCAGTTATGGACAGACAAGCAAAAATTGCTGACAGGTGAGCTTTAACTGAAAAATATACCAACCCAAAATGGAGCAGATCACACAAATAACAGACAATCATATGAACTTGCACTGAAAAAGGATCCTGATTTCAAGAGAGGCACAAGACAGAAAATCTCTTCCATGTTGAAAAACATGATTTCCTGGTCTCCTGTGGGATTCAAAGCACATCCTCAGAAAAGAGGTGCCTAAAAGGGCTCAAAACCTACAAGGTCAGTTGAAGAGTGGACAAGTGAAGATGGATAAGAAACCCCTTTGGCCAAGTGAAAAAGAAGGTGGGACCAATACTGTCTATTTCAAAAAGGAGTCCCTTGCAAGATTTTGAGGGAGTCTTGCCTGATCTTGTGCAAGTCCCTTGGAAGCAGAGGAAGTGGAGGGAAGGTGTAAAGAAACATCCCCATCCAAGGAAAAAGACAGGGCATCCACCTTCCAGCCATAGAACTTGGGACTCTCCAACAGAAGAAAGGAAGTTGCCTGCTCAGAGGGGAGGCAAAACAATCTACCCGAGGAATACTCCACCGATGGACAATGTCCAGAAACACTTCTCTGTGAAGCATCCATTCATCAGCCTGTGTGTTGGACCTGCTCAAAAAGTCTGCCACTATATTTTTCTCCAAGGGAATGTAGACTGCCTAAAGAGTCACTTGATACTGGACAGCTTGATCTCAGACCTGAAGAGTGAGCCTACAAAGATGGTAGGACTTTATACCCCCTTGCTTGTTGACATACTACATTACTAAGGTATTCTCTGTCAACATTTTGAGGGGTCCTGGATGAAAGAGGGAATGAAAAGCCTGAAGAGCCAGATGCAGAGCCTTCATCTCCTTTATACTGTTGTGGTCTGACCTCAAATGAAGAGACCAAAGGCCTTAAACCATGACTGAACTGAAGCAATCCCCCTCCCCATCTGAGGGATCCAAATAGAGCTATTGAGTCAGAACTGTATGTTAGAAAGGAAGCCCCTGAAACAGGGAAGAAAGGAAGGGAACTAGGAAGTTCAAGGGGTGACAGTGTTGAAGCCACACTAACTTGAGGTACCACTGAAGCTTTCTCATATGGAGCCTGACCAGAGGCAGCAAAGGAAAGGTGGAATCCATAAACCAGAGGACCCTGAGAAAGTCCTTGGCCTTAGCTGAAGCCAGAGGCATAGCCAGCCTTAGGCATAGGCCAACTAGGCGGCCATCTAGGGCACCGGTCTAGCAGGGACACTTTTCCAGTATTTATTTGGTGTAGGTAGACCAGGATGGGGCCACCAGGTTAGTGTGGTGGGGGGTGCCATGGAGCCCTTTTGCCTAGGGCACCAGCTGACCTAGGGCCGCTCCTGGCCAGAGGATGAAAAGAGTGGAAAAAAGTAATCAGAGAGAAGGCCTTGGGGCCAGGCAGGGATGCCAGCAGGCACAGAAACCCCTTGAGGAAGTTTTAAAGCCATTAAAGAGGTAAAGAACCCCTTAGTAAAATCCTGCCATTTATGTTGAGGATCTCTATTTGCAGGGGAAACTTGCTTAGTTTTCTGTTTCTTTTTCTGCAGGATGTCTGTAGGAAAAACCCTAGGCAGATTGTATACTAAAATCTGCAGAATCCCTCTTGGTCCCTAAGATATCATCAAAAGAGGTTCCCCCTTAACATCTGGAGCAGATGTTTGAAAAGCCCCCAAGGATGTGCAAGAAGCTGGATCCATGCTGGTCTCTGATGGGTCACAGCAGAGGAATCCAGTTAAACAAATGGATATTCCTCTGGGCTTTCATCAACCTTGAGAGAGATGTCTGGGGAGGCTGGACAGCAGCTGTATCAGACTTGAGATTTTTGGCTTTTTTCTTGGCTGGCATCTGATCCTCAGGACAGAAGGATTCCACCATAGCATGTTGTGCCCACAAGACATTGATTTTCTGGGTAAATAAACAAGGAGGAGAGGAAACTACATTGGGTCTTGGGGACAAATGCTTGGCAGACAGGACAGTTTTGTATGGTTTTGAGAAGCACGCAAACAGAAGAGACACTGTAACGATATTTATGGGGAATCTGCCTCCCACACTGACATTTTCCCTTTCTGGTTCATGTAAACCAACATCACTAAAATAAAACAGAAGATAGGGAAGAACCCCAATGGGGCCCTTATCTGAAAATGGCTGTGTAACAAGCACAGACGAAGAGCATTCGGACTGGCATTCAATGATGGCATTCGGACTGGTAGAAAAGATATTTTGATGTATGTGCATCCGTAGTCACCTTTATGCCCTATGCCGTGTCCAGGGAGCATATGTGTGATGTACAACACCTGTAAACACTAAAGGCTTTGGTATACTGGCTGGACATTGGGCTATCCTTGGCAGGAGATCCCATATATAAGGAATACCGCAACAGTGATATGGAAATACATTTGTTGTTGCATGCTATTAAAAAGAGAGGGTATGATCAACACAGGTACCTAACAACATTTTCATTTTGGAGAGGTTTGCTGTCTATTTAGTATGATGAGAGGAGAGGTTGTCTACCAAAAATGATGATACTACACTTTTCATCATTTAGTTTGAGCCCACTTTTAGTACACCAAGAGTTCATTCTAAATGGTTTGGATATCATAGGTTTGCTTAACATCAACTCCCAGCTACCAGTCATTTGAAAGCTTTGTTAATTAAAGGTCTTGGCTCCTTGCCTGAAGATCTGGTAAATAAATATGAAAAAGGAGGTGTTCTAACACTGAGCCCTGAGAGACACCACTGGTCACTTTCATACATTCTCATGAAACACCTGCAACTTTTACTGTGTGTGTTTTTTCTTTTAGCCAGTTTGCTGTCCAACCTACCACATATGGGTTGATTTTTAAAGCATTTAGCTTTTGTATAATGCCAACATGGGGAATGGTGTCAAAGTCTCATCTAGGTCAAGATATGTTGCATGCACTGCATGGCCACCATTTACAGCCTCTGAAACCCTTTTTTATAGTTGGTTTCAAAGAAAATTTACCAGATTAAATAAACAGGATCCACCCGTTACAAAACCAAACAAGTGGGTGTCAAGTCTAACAAGATTCTTGATACCAAAGTTTATGAGGTCAGTTACAATACTGTCCATGGGTTTGCAGATGAGTCTTGTAAGGCTTACAGGTCTGCAATTAATCGGGTTAATTGCAAGGCCACCCTTATGGAGGGGCATCCTCACTCTTGTACTTCACTCATCAGGGACAAAACCAGTAGCTTAGTATACTTAAGTTAATCAGTTTGAGGAAGGTGTATGGAAGGGCATGTTTTATCGATTAAGCAATCAGATTTATAATCAGACACCATAATAAGGGATTTGGATACTTTCTGACTTTCAATAGAAGTCTCAGGGATGATATTGGGACTAAAATTGTTTGGAAGTAAATTGTCAATGTCAGTTGGTTCACAGAAGGAGTCTCCATTATACAGTAGGAGCTTTGTAAGTTTAAAAAAGGTCACAAGTTTATGGTCAGACTTTACTTGGAAATGGAATACCAGAGGATTACTGCAAGAGGCAGCCATATTTGTATGAATTAGGTCAAAACTTCTATGCCCTCTAGTATGTTTAGTTACGAGAGATGTTTTTGTTCATTAAGTTCTGGAATTTTGGGTCATATCCTATATTGGTGGCATAGGTATCCCAGTTTACTGAACAGTTAATGTCACCCAAAATAAAGACATTTTTGTGAATAGGGAGATAATTTAAACAATGATGAATCTTACATGGTTTTCGGGGCCAAACAAGGTGTTCAGTAATAAGTTATTATTTGATAAATAATCCTAACTAGAGTGATTTGTAGTTTTTGATTTAGATTTTAGTAAAATATTTTTAGTTTTGTGTCCCTATGGATCTTTGTAGAGGTCATATGTTCATTGAAAAATATGGAGACTCCACCGCAATTGCCACTGGGCCTCAAAGCATGAAAAGAACAAAACCCTGGTATAGACAGATTGTTCTCTCTACATTTAAGCCAGATTTCAGTAATTATTCAGACATGGATGTTTTACAAATGCAGAAGTGCCTCAAGATCAGGTAATTTATTGTTTAGATTTCTGATATTAAGGAGAAACACTTTAATACAATCTAGTTTTGGGACTAATTTGTCAGTTACTTTCCAATATCTATCAGCTGGACTCTGCCTAAAAAGGCATGAGGGTGGCAAGTAGCCAGTATACAAAAGCTCTACTGAAATTGGAGGGGCATGCTATTCTTACTATAGCAATCTGTACTGCCGAGCATCACATCTCATGCTGACACTTACTGGATCCCCCTGGAATGACACCAGCAATTATTGAAACCAATTATCATTTATTTTTATTTAGGCATTATTCAGGGCAAAGGAAGTACTCCACTCAGGACTAGTGTCTCACCTGCATTTGTAACATGCCTGGAAAACACTGGCAAATCTCTCCATGTATTCCTCAGGGTTCTACGTTACAAGTCATCCACTCCGACATGCATCCCTACCATATCATAGTTGTATTTGTCAAGAGTTAGGGTCCTTAGGGCCCTTGTTAAATCAGATATCCGGCCACCTGCCTCTCATTGCAACTTTTTGGTTGTCCAGTCTTCTGAGTGATGAGTTTGTTATCTAACTTATTTAATTACTACATTAAAGTGGTTTTCCTTAACTTACTTGCACAGCTATTGTAGTTATTTTTGTAGTTTATAGGCTATGGGTGGTGCAGTGGTGTAGCAGTTAATGTTGTTGCTTCACAACAAGAGGTTCTCCGGGTTGATTCTCGGCTGGGGTGCCTTCTATGCAGAGTCTGCATGTCCTCCCTGCGTTTGCGTGGATTTCCTCCCACATTCCTAAGACATGCATCTGGAGCATTTCTCCCTGGGTCTCTGCTGAAAATAGGCTCTGTCCTAGTCGGACATTCCCATTCAACAAATGTTAAATAAATAAATAATATCTACTTGGTAGTATAGCTCTCCTTATATTGTATTGTATTGTATTTATTTGTCTGTTATTTTCCTTGTAACATCCATCTATTGATTCCCTGGGCCACCTTGGCCTAAGTGATTGCTGAGAAGGATCTTCAAAGCAGTTTGCTTAAACTGACCTAGTCTTAGGATTGTGTCCTTTCTCATTCTTTACCACCATCAAGGGAGCACTACAGGAGATTGTAGATTTCTCTGTAATGCTTTGTTCAGTTACATAATGGGCAAAGGCGTATTTTAATTTACATCACAATTTGAAAATTTGAGCAATAGGAGTTTTACTAACTGGAATACATATCTGTAATACGTTGAATGATGAAGTAGCAATTCAATTGGATATCAGAAACATCAATGAAACCTTAGCAATTTTAAATTCACAAATCTGCTGCTGTTTTTTCTGCAAAATAAACTAAAAGTATCAGCACATATTACTGTTGACCAAAGGCTGGTTTCTAGTATAACTAAAGTGACCATCACAGCCATAACAGGATGCATGATACTATTACCAGGCCTAGGGGAGTGCAGAAACTGAGGCAGGACCTCTGGTGACAGACACATTTTTACTACATGCATGTTTTAAGATGACAATTGGATAATTCTGGAAGCTGCATTACTTTAGTAAGGTGGGTCATCAGAGGAGCACCTTACTAGCTCTGCAAAGAGGGCTAGCAGTATACAAACCTGTAATACTGTGATAGTGCTAACAACACACTGAAATAATGGTGCTCCTGAAATACCAAAAAAAAATCATTACATATAAGGAACACCTATTGTATCTGTAGCACCACTTTGTTAATGGAAAGCTAAACAGAATTAGTTTGGAGAAGACTAATAGATGTTGTGAGAGATTCCTGTTCTCTGTTCCATAAAGGCATACATGGAAAAATTACCAGTAATAAAACAGACAAAGGCTGTAAAGCATCAGGCTGCTTCTTTGCATTGTCCAAAATAGTCTCAGAATTGCTATGCACTTCTTTCTCAGTTCTGTGGTTGTGTACAATGTTACTGTTAGACCATCTGCCGTGTGGCAAGTCAAACATATAACTTGTTTGATGTTAATTGCATAGTACAAATACATATCTATATATATCTATACCCATGTCTGTCTATCTCCACATATAAATGTATATATAAACATTCCATCCCTAATTGCTGTAACACTGGTCAGGGCCAGATCCAGCACAAGGCAACCTCAGCAGCTGCTTAGGGCTTGGTGCTGGCTGGGGGGTTTGCACTGGCCTTAAATAAAAAATAAAAAAAAATAAAATAAAACATGCCTCTACATTCTTGTGTTTTAATAGGAGCAGAAATAGCATCTGCCTGCTTTGTTGCTAAAGTGTCAGAAGAGTTTCACTGTACCTTCCTGGAAGCTTTGAGCTTAGGATATCCACTTCTCTGCAAGATTTCAGTATTTGATTCCCACGGGAGATCAGGCTTGTGTGGGAGATACATTTCTTTCAGGAGGGAGACTAGCTTTCCACTCTGCTACAGAGCATATTTTTTCTGGAGGCAGAATGCACTGAGAAATGCAAGAGATTCATCTGGGCATGAAAACAGAGAGCAGAGATGATATGATATATAATATTTTACTGTCTTTACTTGTTCTCATGACAATGTAAAAGTGTGTTAATGACTACAATTCTTTCTTACTGCTTTAGCTTTGTAAACTGTAATGGTTTCCCCCCACCTGAGCTGTGCCCACAATTGGTCAGTTTTGATCAGTGCACTATACCGGTAAACAAACATAAAAAAGAAAAGAAAAGAAATTAGTTGCTGAAGGCTACTTTTATACCTCCATTGTTGCCTATTAAAATTAACAAAACAGTGCCTTTGTTAACAGAACTATATATAACATCAAAGTGAAACAAATATAGTACAGTAAATCTGCTGCAGAAATATGTGAGGACACAGAATGCCCTAAGATACCTGGCAGTCTTCAAAACTGGATCACCTACCTGGAGACCCTGAATTCCAGAATGTTTGTAAAACACTTGGCAGGTAGCATGTTCACTTTCTGGTAACTGAAGGAATTAAAAAAAAAAATACTTGTTTATTCTTAGACGTTCCAACTCCTTTTGCTGGTGAAAAGAACACAAAGAGGATAGCCTTGTGTCAGCTGGATGAGCCAATGCTACACTTTGACAAATAATGCTTGGGCAATGGAATAATGCAGGGTACCAGATACAGTCTTTATAGATGTGGTATGTTTGGTTAGGAGATACATTTCTTAATACAGTGAAGTTTTTGGATTAAGAAGTTAGCTAATATGTTAATACACTTTTGAATATCTGTACCCTAATATTAGTGTATACATAGATGCTTGTGTGACATCCAGCTATATCCCACCGGACTACCAACAATTAATGTGACGTCCCTTACTATCCTGGGTCAGTACCTAAGGAGCTTCAATCCTCACTACTGACTCCAATGTGAGACTGTCACTTAAACAGGAGTAATATTTGACAATTTTTCTCCTAAGAGCACAACAGAAACATGCTCTATTTTCCTGGGACTGGACTATATACCTCTGTCCACCCAAAATGTATTCCTTTATTATATACTTCAGAGCAATGTGTCCCAGTTTAAGACCTCTGACACACTCACAGTCAAAATAAATTTCAGTCTCACACATCCAAACACTTCTGGGAAAGCCTGACACAGTTTTCCAGCTGTGTCCCTTCCCCAAAATAATACGGTAATGCTGCCACCAATCAGAATGTCTTCATGCCCTTCTAAGGGGGTGTCTAATTATGAAAATTAAATATCAAAATAAATGATAGGTATTGATGAGATGTGACCAGACCTTCGAGGTGACCTGGGGAGTATCAAACAGGTAGAAGTACTTTGTAATCTCTAAAGAAAACACTGATTTCCTTCCACAATGTAAAGTAATGAAAAACATTTAATAATAAGTAAAATGTTTACAAGAATGTAAATTAATAGCTTTCAATAAACACCAGAGCTCAATCACCGGAAATATATAATTAAACTGCAGGATAGGAGTCCATTATTCTAGAAAAACTCTATCTTAAAAACTAACTAACTTAACTTAACCTACCTTTAACTCTTGTCTTCATTATGCTACCAAGTAAAATCTTGCTTTAGACTATGTGTATGTCCTATATTCAGCATGTACTGCCTTTTGTATTGTTTATGTTAATCCTTACTATTTTACTCCTGAGATTAAAAATGTCTTATCAATTGTCGGTAGACTTCTCCCCCGGACCTCTACTGAAAAGGACATATATCCAGCTAGACTAGCCCGGTCATCAAATGTAAAATAAAAAATAAATAAAATAAACTAACAAGACAGGCTTACCGTTTTTTGGTGAGTTCTCTTTCATGGGTATCCACTGACTGCACAGCACTGTAAGTGACTGTACTTCACAAAACTGCTCAAAATCCATGCTCAAAACTTGACATACTGCTGTCTCAACTGTCATATTTTAAAAAAAAGTCAGCTATTTGAAAAAGTTCTTTTTCTGTCAATCAGTTATTTAAATAATCACTTAGCAACCAAGAATATTCTAATGACATCACTTACTATTCAGCTGATTCTCCACAGTACTTTAGAATATCCTTCTCAAACATGCAAAATTAGAAATGCATCTAAACACTGACAAATTCTCTAAACATTCTGTATAAACAGGAAAATACTCAACATTTTAAAACCTATTTACATTTTCACAAGTAGACATGCTGGCATAGCATATAAATTAATCCAGACTATACACAGATCTCCTGCCAGACATGCTAACACAGATGACAGTGTTTTCAGTTTCTTTACAGCTTGGTTAAACTGCAAGAGTTTAACACGGAAGTGGTTATTAAACATAACAGCAATTTTGGGACTGGGTCTAGCTTAAAGTTAAATAGTCCAATCTGAATAGCTTTAGTCTTTGTTACGCAGTAGCTTCATAAGACCCATTCCTTTGATATTGAGATTATTAAAAGTAGATGTGCAAAATCCATCAATTCATATCTAATAAAAATACTGCATTATCAAATAACAAACTCTTTTTTATTTAGAGTCAAAACCCCCTTATGTGGATGGAAGAATGCCACTACATTTCCCTCATAAAATATGTTAACTCATTTGTAAAGTTAAATTTTATGTCCTAAATCAGCACCGTTCTTTTAATTTATGAACTCCAGTATTTTTAACAGTGTAGAATTGCCGAGGTTCAAACTACTGGTTTTAGTGAATTCAATGGCAGATGTCTGAGTTTCATTTTCATTCCAATATTAGTTTACCATTTTTGTTTTTAGGATAAGTAAATCACTGTTCATTTAGACAAATCAGATCCTGACCTGCTCCCTGTTTCCAACAGGTCTTTATTGTCAGAATATATTAGAAGAATATAGAACACCCACCACTGCCACCAACACCAGAAAAGTGCTAAGGAAAATTATTGGCAGTGATCTTTGAATGAATACCCAAAGGGCACTGCTAGTAATGTAGTTACAACTAAGTACTGCTCTGAAAAAATTACTCTTTGTATCTTACCAGTCTTTTCATATTGGGTTCTGTAGGGTAGATAACCCAAGTATGTTAATCTCTATCAGCTGTATTCTTGAATCAAAGGTCTTAACACCAATATACATATGTTAAGAAACCATTATTGTCATGTACTGCTGTTACAGTCCAGGGACAGGCACTCATTTTTGGAAGCATACTGCTCTTCTAAAAACAGATTCAGACAGTCACATTTCATTTAGAAGAAGGACATAATTTTTCAAAGTATTTGAACAAAACAGATAGTAAAAAGAATATCAGAAAAAGCCAAATAAATATAAGTTACTCTGGGGTGTTATAACTATTTTGTCCTTCTATGCACTACTATTTCTATGAGTGAAAGATCTGATGAAGAACACTGGTGAATAATGTTTGCCTATTTCCCCTTTGGTCATCTGTAGGAACCCTAACATTTTAATTTAATGAATGAGGAGGAAGACAGTGGATGCTAATGCTCTAAGTAGCTCACATTATAATGTATGACTACAGGCACATCTTCATAATTACAGAAGTGGGTTGTTTATCTGAAATTTCCAACACCTAGAAGGTACATCTGGGATATAGTGTAAATGTATAAAACTCAAAATATTTTCACACAGAGGGAGGACATAACCGTGAATATCATCTGAGTAGATTGCTTACTGTTGACATTTTTCTCCATTAATAATTATTTTTATAAAGTGCCGTTTGAAACCCTACAGACAGGAGAACATCAAATGCAGCATCCACTTACAACCAGTATTTACATTTCAAGGCATGTACTGAACTTTGCCTTGGAAAATCCCAGTCCGTAATTAGTACTGCAAAAGAAGGACAAGGTTAACAGCTGTGTAGATGAGCCAGACATCTGACAGAAATGCATTCAGTCAGTCACCACATAGTATTTTAGAGCAATACATTGTAAGTAAATTAAAAGTAATACAAAAAAGTGTGGTTTTCCTTGTCAAACTGTACTCAGTGTGCAGCAGTATATACTTCTGCATTACTATTATGTAACTAGTAGAACTAAATTATGAGATGGGAGTCCATTATCTTGGATGACAGCCTTAATATACATCAGTCTGTCAGCATGAATAGCCCTCTGTTCATCAGCCACCATTCATGTCAGTAGAGCACACAAATTATATGAATTTAGTGGTTTTAAATTTGTCAGTCTTTTGCTACAAGGAAAACTGTAGTAATTAGGCTCTGTGCTTTGAAATCCTACTTTTCCAGGGAGGTTGGCTCCTCCTTCATGTACGTGTAAAGATTTTGTTTCAGCAAGTTACATCTGGAAACAGGCACTAAGAAATTGAGCTGCCTGGTATGTAACATCTTTACTGCTATTGAATGCGAGTATATCAATGAAGGTTTATGGTAGGAGTTGGCAAGAAATTTCATCCTGCAGTTCTTAGTACTCTTCTTTCAGTCTCCATTTGCATTCTACTTGACTTTGAGCAAGTCACCTAACAGTGCTCCCACACAGGTCCTGAAAAGAGGCTCTTGTACCTAGTAGATATACCTGGTTAGCAGATAATAAAATAAAATAAAACATTCCTTCATTCCATTCCCAGACTTTTTCTTTTACTAAGAGATAAAAAGCACAACGTGAAGCAAGTCACCTAATAGTGCTCCCACACAGGTCCTGAAAAGAGGCTCTTGTACCTAGTAGATATACTTGGTTAGCAGATAATAAAATAAAATAAAACATTCCTTCATTCCATTCTCAGACTTTTTCTTTTACTAAGAGATAAAAAGCACAACGTGAAAACACCTGCTCATAGTGTTTAAAACTGCCTGCAGAAGCAAAGCTAAGAAAGTCTTCTTGTTCATTTTAAATATATACATACAGAAAAAAGAATCCTGGAAGATTCAGCCGTTGTCAAGTTCAAAGACTGTACCAAGTCAAAAATTCCACCGCACACTTTACAAAGAATATTAATTGATTCAAGCTGTCTTTATGTACACTGTCATTTCTTCCTTATAAAAGTTACTTTATGTTTTTATTCTGCAGTTATTTCCCCTTTGTTATATGCATTTTGTTCAGATTGAAAATGAACATTAGAAAATGTTGCCTTATTTCTAAGGCACAGGCTTCTTTTAGGTGGCAAAGGAGCGTTTCAGAAGAAAGTATGTTACTGTTCTGTTTGCAGGAGCTTCAAAATAAGCACTAATTATGCATATCAAGAGACTGCATATGAAAATTATTTAGTTTTCATGACAATAGTGCTGTTTTTAGTTAATACACTTTTCAGTTTGCAACTGTGTGGAGTGTGGAGTTCTGGTTGGCAAATTCCAAAAACTGCCTATGCAGTACAATTGGAATTTTACCCTTGAGGCACAATTTGCCCTGACAAAAGTTTGAAAATATAATTTATAACAAATGCTGTCAGTACCAGTTATAGTGTCTTTTCAAAAGGCTGATTTGCTTGCAGATCTGTTAAATTCAATAAATCTCAGCTCTTCACTCTCTTATTCAGCCTGACAAATTCTGTTACATATTTAGGATGGCGTATAGATGGCATCCAACCCTGGCTTAGCTTCTGAGATGCAAAACATTTCAGGGGATGTGTGCTTAAGTTGCGTGTGTGTGTGTGTGTGTGTGTGTGTGTGTGTGTGTGTGTGTGTGTGTGTGTATACTTCTAGGATCATCATCTTACTGCATATGAGTGAATTGATTAAAATATACCCTTGACATCTGTAGTCCTAGAAAAACGAATGAGAATAATATAAATGTAAAGCTGAATTTTTCTTACAGTTCACATCCTTTATGCTACTCATGTGATTTGCTTGAAGTCTCTAAATCAGGGAATGTCCTCCTGATTTTCTACATTTAAGTTTGTACTCCACGAAACTTACATTTTTCTTTTGGACAGTGTGAATCTATGACTTGGTGCCATGACAAGGGCATGGCTAAGGAGGTTATAAGAAGTTAGTGGCACAATTGGTGGTTTTGAAAAGGAGAATCAGTATGTGGCAAAAAGTGCAAAAAGCATTCTTATTCTGCATTAAAGCAGTTGTGATCAGACTGCTTTAATGTCTATACAATAGTCAATGAGTTGATAGTAAAGAACTGTTATATATGGCTGCTTGCTAGACTGCATGAATGAAAGTGACATTTTAAAAAGGCTTTACTTCTTTGCTTTCAGTAAATTCTGAGTGCAAACACAACAAATAGCTACATTACCCTCTTGGCTTAAATTTTCATTCATACGAGCAAGTAAGGAGCTGTTATGTATATTCATAATACACAATTTATGAAATGTTGCAGGTTGAAGCTTTTTTTTAGTCTTCAGTATTTGATTGGGGAGAACAAATACAGGCTATTACCCAGCGTTCCAAATCTCAGGGCATCAATTGACCTAGCCACACCTCTGCTGTGTCATCTACCACATTCCTTCTTAATCTGACCTTTTAACAGTGATTCCCATAAATAAAACAACTATATTTTCAATAATACTTCTAAGCACCCCCCCCACACACACACGCAAGGAAACCTATATATATAATATATATGGCTAGCTGACCAAAATTCTCTGTCTCATGGATTATATATTAACTTGGACACATATTCTAGTTTCTATATATTCTTCTTCTGATGTGGCGTGAACTTGAGGAGTTTGTATATATAAACATTGAGGGGGACAAGCCTCCTGCAAATATTTGTTTTTGTACTTTGGTCAATCACAACAACAAATGTTGGTAAGCTAGCAATAAAGAAATACTGTAACATGGACAGATGGTTTTCAGGTTCTGTAGAATGAAAATGCATATAGTTCAAAACAATCAAGTTACAAAATGAGTGCCATTGTCCTAAGTCAGAATTTCAGCTTTCCTTTAGGTTCATATTGAAGCTTTAACATAAAGCAGAAATGTATTTTATTTTGAATTTGTTAACCAGGGTGGAGCAGTGATTTCATGGGACCCCTTTTGGTATCAGCCCTAGGAAACGCAATATATATATGACATCATATATAGAGTGTATGACAAAATGATATATACACATTATATATACAGTGAATATCATAGATGACTTGAGGGTACATTGGCAATAGATAAATGACAATATACAGAGTGACTGATAAAACAATATATACATGCATTATGTATAGAGTGGCATATATATATATATATATATATATATATATATATATATAGATATATAACTATACATATATATATATATATATATATATATATATATACATACATATATATATATATATATATATATATATATATATATATATATATATATATATATATATATATATATATATATATATATATATATATATATATATATATATATATATATATATATATATATATATATATATATATATATATATATATATATATATATATATATATATATATATATATATATATATATATATATATATATATATATATATATATATATATATATATATATATATATATATATATATATATATATATATATATATATATATATATATATATATATATATATATATATATATATATATATATATATATATATATATATATATATATGGGAGCACTCTATAAGCTGGAAATACTGAAATGTCGAATTTCAGAATCTTGAGCTCATAAAGTGGAAGGATTGGAAGATCGCAACCCCAGAAGCACAAAATTCAAAATCTCGAATACTGGAGATTTTGAATTAGTGGTTTTGGTGTTGCACTGTGTTCATGGATTCAGGTAAGTATTTATGTTTACGGGTGTTAGGTAGGGGCTGTAGTGTTGTTACTGTGATGTGTGTGTGTGCGAGAGGAATGTAGTTGTGGTGTTTCATGTGTGTGTGTATGTAGTGTGACCTTGGAGTAAGAATATTTAAGTAGGGGAGACGGGGGTGGGGGCTTGCATATATTAAGGGTAGGTGTGTGTGCTTGTTTAGTTGTGTGCGTGTGTGTTGTATTGGTATTTGAAAGTGTTGGGAGTTTGAATTTCACGGTTTTGCAGTTTCAGGATTTAGGGTTTCATGGTTTTGTGGCTTCGGGTTTTTGGATTTCCACTTTATGGGCCCGAGATTCTGAAATTCGAGATTTCAGAATTTCGAGCTTATAAAGTGATTATATGATATATATATATATATATATATATATATATATATATATATATATATATATATATATATATATATATATATATATATATATATATATAGATATATAGCTTTATATATATATATATATATATATATATATATATATATATACACACACACACACACACACACACACACACACACACACACACACACACACATTATATATTGAGTGGCATCAGAGTTGACATTCTAAAAGAAAATAATCACAATCAGAAATAGAGTAAGAGGCAAGCATATAGACAGAAGAAGGGAATGAAGAAATTAAGCTATATGACCAGAAAGGTAGCCGTTGTATTTTCCTATTAAAATGTGCTTTTATTTGTGAACAGATAATGGGGTAACAGAAAATGAGGTTTGGGAACAAAGCAATTTGTGCAGGGACATCTTTTGCAAGGGTATAGAGAGTTAAATGTTGTGGGCAGTGGGTTTTTTTATGTAAGGGGTTTAAGTTTAGGGAAAAGCCTGTTAGTTGGAAAGGGAAGAGTTAACTTGTGAAGGCACTGTAGAGGAGATGAAGTAGATGCAAGGTGGAAGTGAGGAGTTTTATAGGAGTGTAACTATTAGGAGGGTTGGAGGGTTGCATTTTGGTGTGAATTTGTTAAGGCAAAGTTATGTCCAAGATGACATGTAAGTATTCTGGGGGGTGGTGGTTGTGACATTGTCATGTGGGTTGGATATTCTAGTTACTTGGTGTAAAGACCTTGGAGTAGCTGGCCATTTCCTTGTCCTTGTCTCATGTTTTGTATTTATAGATCATCTGGTTTGTCTTGCCTCATGTGTTGTATTTATAGATGGTTGTGTTGGTGGTAGCATGGCGAAGGAGCATTTTGGAGGAAAGGTATAGGTGGTGTGGCACAAATGGTAGCGAACATGCCTGGTTGGAAGAGAAGTTGGGTTCTAGGGTTTCTTTGGGATCCTTAGAAAATTGTCCAGCACAGACTGTTTTAAAGGGTTGGAGGGGTTTGCTGTTTTCAGTAGTGTAACATTTGCAGGCTTTGTTGGGTTTGGTCGGTCCTGCCTGTGAGTGAAACTTGTACTCACGCATGTGCTTAGGGGGTTTAATGGTCAAGGGAGGCAATCTGAGCAAGTGAGCACATCTATGTGAATTTGGGTATGTGTGCAGTTGTGTGTGTGTTTGGATGTGTGAGTGCCAGAGTGCAAGTCTATGTGTTGATATGTGAGTGTGTAATTTTAAGAGTAATCAGATTACTGCTTTAGGGTTGGATGTGGCTGAGGGGTGAAGTTATGAGTAGTTTATAGGTCATAGGATGGGGTTCACTGAGGAGGAGATGGCCTGGGTGTAACGGCCTTTGGTCAAGCATGCTTGTTGCGTGTCTTATGATCATGGAAGGCTGTACGGATGGGAGGCAGTATGGATGCAGTGAGAGAAAGATTAATAAGCAAGCATTTTACGTCTGTATCATACCTCTTCACTGCTTAAATTAAGAAATCTGGACAAAGCCACATAGAATGGGGGACAAAGCCCAAAAATAGTGACAGACTTTCAATAGATTTCTTATGAAGTTACGAAGTTGCTAGAATGACAGGTTTTGTGTTAGCATGCATTTTCTATAGGCCAGGAAGACTGAAATTGAAATGCCTGTCATTATTTAGTGACGTCAGTCTTTAATAATTTGCCAATGATTTGACAGAAGAAACACAGTTGTATGACAAATGGATCAAAAATAGGAGGCAAAAATCAGGACGTTCTGCAAAGTGACAAATAACACTTTGGTGCAGAGGGTTAACACTGCAAGCTGCAGTTGCCCTAGTATAGGGTTTGATTACCTCAGTCCTCATTTGTTTGCTGTGTGACCTTTGGCAAGTTACTTGACCAAGCATTACTCCTGGTTTTCCCTGTATTACACCTCTTAAAAAAAAAAAAGATCATGCTTGGATTAGTGTGTTTTGACTTCTGTTATGGTTGTGTTATTCTGTATGTGGCTATTCACCAGTTGTTGGAAAAGGAGCTAGTGAGTGCACACTTCTCAGCTGTATTCAGTATGAAGGAAGGTCCTCATTTTGCATCTTGATATGTACATGTGCCATGCTGTTCTACATTGAAAGGGACTGTTATAAAATTCAATGATAAGAAATGTTTACCTGTACACAGGATAAATTATACTGAATCTTATTATTTCATCAAAAGCAGTTTTTATAAGTACATTTCAGCTTTATTGCAAACACCTTTGTTTCACTTTATTAATCGTATTTTAAGGCATTTCTTTGTCGTGGTGCAAGGCAGTTGCATCATGGTATGCCCCTCCTTTTTCTTGGTGCTATGTTAACTGAAAATATTATGGTATTGGTGTGTGGTGGGGCTGAGTTGAACAGAATGCATAGTGTTGAATGGTGATGAACATGGCACAGTACTGGGCAATAGTGATTTTTTTCCCCTTCACTTTGCGCTCTCTCATTTTGAGTCTTAAGGTGTTTTTCTTTTGTTGCAGATGTTGAATTAGCAAAATTTATGGCAGAGGTGGGAGGCCATTGTGGCGCAGGTGGAGGAGTTCTTTCAGGGGGTGCTTACTAATGAGTCTGGAATGGCAGATTATGTGGGTGAGCCCAGTCAAAGAGATGACATTCAGCTCTGAAGACCAGATCAGCAGCTAGGTTACTGTGGATTCTCTGGCACCTGGAGTTACTCAGGACAGAGCGGCAGGTAATTATATTCTGTTGAGAGCCCTGTTAGGTAGGGCAGGTCTTGAGTGTGTGGAGAATGATTGTGGGATATTCGGGGATGAAATCTATCAGGATTTGGGGGAAGGTAGAAGGGCTGTAGGTGACATGCAGCAAGGTTACGTCTTACGAGAAGGGACAGGATAAAGCAATCGATGGGGAGGGCAGTGCAGGGGTGATGATGAGGAGTTTGGGGTCATCTGTAGGGAGGGTCTGATCATGTTCTGAAGTTGGGTTGGATTTTGTCATATGGCCGAGTGATTGGTTAACTATGCAAGATTTGGGGCAAGGGGCAGAAACAGTTTTTCTGACCACTAACATTCCATCTTCAGTTAAGGAGAAGATTTGGAAAGGGGAGTATGTTCATGTCTTTGAATTAATTGACGCAGAAGGGGTGGAGCAATTGGTAGAATTGGAGATGGTGAATGGCAAGGATCTTTTGGCAGCGTTAGTGGCACTGGGGATAAGGATAGTAGGTAGGCTACGACCTAGAATGTGGGATAATTCGGTGGTAGGTTTCATCTACTATATGGCAGTTTGGCTAAAGAAGGATAGTTCTTTGGCTTTGCCACTTCCTTACAATTTGGGAAGCTCAGTGTCTGTGGCCAGGGGCTGCTTGGTTATGGTATGACCAGAAGTTAAGGAAGCAGAAGACAGTTCATCACTGTCTCCACTGGGAGGTTAGATATCCGGGCATATGGTTAGCAACTATGATGGATGCTTTTTGGGTGGCTAGCAGAGGGTCAGGGGCATGGGGAGAAGGGGAGTGTGTTGGGCTTTTAATGTGTGTTGTTGCTTGGGGGTGTGGGGTGTAAGTTGTTGCATACCTGATCAAAGTAGGTGGGGAGCCATCCGGTGGTGCAGTGTGGTCAGTGGGATGCAAATTTGGTGACTGCAGGTTCGTTTTCATCTGATATGGGTGTTTTCCTTCTTCTTTCCAGGTATTTCAGAATCTCTGAGCTAGGGGTAATTTTCAAGGGTTATGGGGAGGGTTGTCTTTTTGGGGGGGCAAAGCAACTCCCAGGGGGCTCATTCTCTAGTTAAGGTGGAGGTATTGGGGTGAATGCTCCAGCAATTTCTTGATTCTTCTCTTAAAGAAGGGATAACTGAGGGATTTTCTCAGGGGTTTTCTATTAAATCATGGGTAGTTAGGGATGGGGTAATTTGTAGGAATTTATGCTCTGTTTAGTGGAAGAAAGATGTCTTGGAGGGTTTGGCAGAGAAGGAATGACAGGCAGGCAGGTTGTTGGGACCTTTCAATACAATGAGAGTTTTAAGGTTTCATCATTGGGTTTGCTTCCTAAGAAGGTGGCCAGTGAGTTTAGGCTTATTCACCACTTGTCGTACCTGGATGGGAGCTCTGTTAATAATTTAATTTCCATGGAGAATGCCAAGGTCAGTTATGCATCTCTGGATAATGCTGTAAAGGTTATTCAGGGGTTTAAGGATCCGTGGTTAGTGAAGGTGGACATTGAATCTGCCTTTCACCTTTTGCCAGTATGTGAGGAGGAATGGCTGTTAATAGGCATGGTAGTAGGGAACACATTTTACTTTGATAAAGCTATGCCAGTGAGATGCTTGGTGGCTTCCTCTACTTTTGAGAAATTTAGCACGGTAGTGGTGCTGCGGTAGCATTGTCACCTCACAGTAAGACGCTGTCCGGTTCGATTCCCAGCTAGAGCGACTTCTCCGTGAATGGGCGTACCTTCGTTGAAGGTTGTGCGTCAGGGCTGGCAACTCGGCATGTAAAATTCAACTGCCAATCATTAGTGGACCGGAGTTCCGCTGTGGCGACCCCTGACCAGGAAAAGCCGAAAGACACAACAAAGTGCATTGGGTTTGGCTGCAGCCGGTCGATATGCAGAGGGTGATGCATTATTTAGATGATTTCTTGATAGTAGTTGAGGGATTTGTGAAAGTGGCTGAAGGTTTATGAGAATTTTTATGGATGTGCGAGGAGTTGGGGGTTTCATTGGCTAGACAGAAGTCCAGCTAAGGTACTGGATTTCTTAAGATTGTTGGTAGATGTTGAATGGGTGTTGTTTTGCTTGTGCACTGATAAGATAGCTCAATTGAAGGAGAAGATTGATCGGGTGGTGTCCAAGGGAAAGTCTGGATTTGGGAGATTATGGAGCTTTTGGGGCTTCTGAATTTTGCATGCTGGGCATTTCATCCAAGGCATACCTTTTGTTGGTCAGTGGCCTTTTTGTAAAAATTATGGAAGAGCAAACATCATTGGGTTAGGGTTAACAAGTTGGTACAGGCTGATTTGGCACTTTGGTTATCCTCTTTGGAGCGATTTAATGGTGTCACTTTTTGGCAGACAGATTGGATTGGTCAACAGGAATTGCAATTGTTTATGGATGCCACTGGGAGTATCTGAATGGGTGCATTTCTTGGAGGGGAATGGTTTGTGGCTTGTTGGCCAGTGGGTTGGAAGGATGAGTGGAAAAGGCATTTTTCCTTTTTGGAGTTAATGCCAATCTAGGCTGTGTCAGTAATTTGGCAGGGGTGATTGAGGGGGAAGAGGGTAATTTTTAACTCTGATAATATAGCAGTGGTGTGAGTTTTGCAAGCAAAGATTGTGAGATCTAAATTGTTATTGTGTGTGTTATGTAAGTTAGTTTTGCAGAATCTATTATTCAATTTTTCATTCACAGGTGTGCATGTGACAGAGGTTAGGAATGATATTGGTGACAGTCTGTCTCAGTTTTAGTTTTCCAGGTTCCAACAGTTGTCCCCAGGGGCAAATGAAGAGCTGATGATATTGCCAGATGAGGTGTGGCATCTTGGGTTGATATAACCAGGAAGTTGGTGCAGCATTCTTGGGCATCGTCTACCAGGAAGGGTATATTAGAGCATTAATTGATTTTGATAAATTTATTTTGCAGTTGCCTGAGGATGAAGGAATGTGGCCGAAGGATTTTTTATTGAAATATTTGGCTCATGCATGGGGGCAGGGTAAGGCAGTGCAATCAGATAAGATGGATTTGGCAGCAATTAGTATATTTGCACAATTATAATGAGATGAACAGATTAATTATATGAGTAATGTATAAGTTTACAGCAGCTGGTAAGTATTCTAAAATAAATACATGATAATAATAATAATAATAATAATAATAATAATAATAATAATAATAATAATAATAATAATAATGTAAGCATACAAAAGAAAACTAAAAAGTATGGAGAATGTAGGCTTAAAAGTCTTCACATGAGATAAACAGATATGACCATAGAACATATCTTAACAGAGGTTGTTTTTGCAGGACTGGGGTATTGAATTCCTGCCAAACTGAATAATGTATAATGGTGCATAGCTAAAACTATGTGAATTGTGCTATGGAGCAAAATTACAAGTATGGACATTTAAAAAGATGAAATTTGGAGAAGGGAATGGAAGAGAAGAGAGGAGAAGGGGGGAAAGATTGAAAGGGAGAATGTATTCATAATATCCAAGCTAACAGAAATTAACTCAAGCTAGAGAATACATGTGTAAAAAGCAGTGAGTGAATATTGGTATAAGGATCCTTTCTGGAAGCATTTATCTGTGTTTTGTTTGAAAAGAAAAGACTTCAGTTGATTTTTAAATTTGTGATATGAGGGAATGAAATGGATGTTTAACAGGATGAAGTTACAAGTGCAGGGGAGAATGCAAATTTAAGAAGCAGTGGTCAGTAGTATGTAGCCTATTTGTGGGGGTTGAAAGTCATGGGGTGTCACTGGACAGATGTTTTTGTTAGGAGGAGTGTGGCATATTCGAGATGAGCTAAGAGAAAACCTTTACCGATAACAAGTCTGCTTTCAGGCAAGAGGAAGTGGAAACATCAAAGCACCTCCCTCTTATAACGGGGAGAAGATGTAAAAGAAATACAGAATGGAGAACTGAATCATAGGAATCTTCTCATAGTGGGATCTGCAGTTCCAAGCAGAGGTAGGAGGATTGTGTACTAAAACCACAAATTAGCAGAATGAGGAGGAATATTATCAGCCAACAGTGAGTGAGGGAATTCTCCAGATTTATAAAGCTCAAGCAAAAAATTAATTAAACTCCACTTAAAAATAGGTGGTGTTCTGAATTCTCCCAAATTATGACACTCCCCTCAAGAGAAACTGCCAGTGGAAACCATTGCCCTATACCAAGGAAGCCCTAGAAAAGGAGTAATAACCAAGATGCCTGTGAGCTACTACCTGGTGCTTCTAAAATGGAGTACTGCTAAAGGAAAGAGCAGAGTCGACATGATCTGCATATACAGGAGGTTGTCTGTCCAGAGTGGGAGATATTTTGTTACAGCTATCTACTCCCCAAAACTCAAGAAGTCTAATACTGGTAAAGTTTGAAAGCAAAATGAACTCCCCAGTTTTGCCCACTGCTAGCCAGGGCCTGTCCCGAAACCTAGATTGTATCTTTGCTTACCTTAAACAAACCCACACAAATAGCTTTGGTTAGGAGAAAACCCTAGCCCTTGAAGTCAAGCCTTCAATGGACAAATAGCCACTTCATCCCAGAGGAACAGGCTCTTACCAGAGACCACAGCTTAATATAAACTTAGATAAAAAAAATGTCTGAAAACTTAAAAAAAGAAAACATATTACAAATCCAGTATCTGTTGTTTCAGAAAGACCATGTCACACATGGATAAAACAGGACTGACAGCATCAAAATGGGAAGTGGGCAAATACTGTCTCCAAAATCAAAATATGATGATAGGAAGAAGTATCAGAAGCCTGATGACCTGAGCCACCCAGAATAAGGTTGGGGTACTACTGAAAAAAAATCAAAACAGGAATCTGTGGCTGCAGGTTATGGTAATACTTTATATCAAAACAATACAGTGTGCAAGAAAAGATCATCCAAGCCAGACATGTGCCCCTCCAAGTGAGCTTCCAATTAAGAATAGGGGACCAGCAAAAGTACAAACAACTGTCTGCAAAAGGAGGAAAGGTGCCTTGTGGGATGCTGGTGACCTGGAAAAAACTTTATTCACAGCCTAAACTGAAAAAAGAAAGCTGACAGGTACTTACACCAGTAGTAAATGTACATATCCAAGCTAAATAGGTGATCCAAAAAATAAAAGCTAAACAGTACAAAACATGATAGTCCAAAACGATCTGTAGTCTGAATGTCCAATGTCAACATTTATTTAAAATACAGAATTTTTCATATAACTTTGTAGAGATACACGTTAATAAGATTTATTTGATGTTTATGTTTTACTTATTTAAAAGTATTACTCTTTATTTATTTATATTATGTATTTATTGGATTTTTTATATGTTGAAAAACATTTTGAGTGCATCATCGAAACTGAGGGGTTAATTCTTTTTGTGATCGTATCTGTGGTTTCATCCAGTTGGAATGGGTTGTGTATTATTTAAGTGTTGGCTTAATGTTACATTATTGTCCGATGAAATTTACACTAGTTAAATGAAAGCGCTTACATATTGCATCTTTTATTTTTTATAATAAACTAAAAGGATTTTTCATTTGTCATATTTCTGTGTTTTCTGGTTGCTGTGAGGACTTTGAACTGCTGGTTTGTTTCACTTCGTTTGAATATCCATGAATCCAGAAAAGCAGAGTGGACCATAAACTTTAGAAAGCTGGTAGATTTACTAATAACCTACATGAAATGCCACAGCTCATGGAGACTGTCTTTCCAAATTAGAAAATATAATCAATAAAATGAGAACATCAAGAAAGCTTCTCCCAGTAAAAGGAATATTGGACCTTATTAACCTCGCAATATTAATCAACACAACATTAGCAGAACTGGTGGTCACAGTTGACCCAATATGAAAAATCTCTGGTTAAGACCAAATAATTTATTGTCAGCACTGGTCTCAGAAGAGCTTGTTTGGTCTAAATAGACATGGTGCACAACCTAATATTCCCTTTTTTAATTTCTCCAAATCTTTTGGGTTTCTAATACCTTGAGAGGAATGGACCCCATCCCTAAGTCAAAGTACGATTAAAGTTCATAAATTAGTATTGTTTCAATCTTTGATGCCAGCCAAAAGTGCTCTTTGCAGCACCCATGATGTGCCCATTAATGACTCCTTCTGCAATTTGTATGGGGTTACATGGATTTGTAACATAACTAAATACAATTGTAGATTCTTTTTTATAAGATAAGACCCATTGCTCCTACTACTATTGGACCTGTCTGGGTATCTTTCCTCCACATTGCTCTCATTTCTGCTTGCAGATCCTGGTATTTTATGACTTTGTGTTGCTCTGTATGCAGGACACTGTAGTCACTGGGTGTGGTGATTTCAATAATCAATGCTACTTTTGTCTTCTTTTCTTGGACCACTATATCCGGTTTTCTAGCATCTGTCTTTTAAACTGTTGGTATTGGGTGATCCCATGTGATATAAACCTCATCATTTTCTATGATGCTTTGTGGCTCATTTTTACAGTGTTTTTCAGCCACTTCAATATATAATGTTTGCACAATCCCTAGTGTAACAGTCTCGGCACATTATTATTCCTGTCAGTATACAGTCCTTCTGCCATTGGTGTGTCGCAACCAGCAACAAGGTGCGTCACTGTTTCCAATTCGGTTTTACAAAACCTACATTTGTCTGATTCTCCCACGCGTTGAATGAACTTTGCAAACCAACATTTATGTAGCCCACTGTCTTGGGCTGCCAATATTAACCTTTCATTTCTTGGTTTGAATTCTCCTCTCCTTAACCATTCATGTGTTTGTTCCTGATCAACAAGAGGTTCTTCCAGAAGGTTTCTATACATGCAACTATATTTATGTTTTTTCCACATTTCTTGCCTTCTCATCTGGTCCTTCATCTTCTATTCTTTCTTTTATTTTTTTTGGCACATTCAGTTGCTACCTGGTTTTTATCTACTTCTGGTTTGATTTCCATTCCTGCTTGACATCAATATGCTTCTGCTAAATTAAGCAGAGAATTCATCTAAGATTTATTCTCCTCATGTTTCAAAACTTTCACTACATTTGGACCTTGTAAGGTCAGTAGATGTGTGTGGAGTTCCACGATTGCAGATATATACATGTAATCAATTTCAAGGAGGCCCATCCCTCCTTCGGAATGAGGAATATATAATCTTGGTATACAATGATTTTTATAATTCATTTGGTGAGCATGAAGCATCCTTCTTGTTTTAATAGCTAATCTATCCAACACTTTTTGGGGCCAGTCAATCACTCTAAAACTGTAAGTTAGGACAGGAGGAGCAAATTGATTGGAAGACCAAATTGATTTATAGCCTGGATCTTGTTCTTAGATGTCAGTACTGTTCTTAGGATTAATTTAAGTATTCTAAAGTATTCCTTACTGAGTTTTATTCACATTTGTTCATACTTTATGGCTGATCTTTCATCAATTTCCAAGTATTTATACACTCCCTCTTGCTCAAGTTCTTGACCCAAACTGGATGTTTTCCTGGTGCTGCAATTTGCCTTGAAGGTTGCTTTTGCACATTCATCAAGACCAAACGACATTCTAATATCATCTGAAAACGTTTTGACAACTTGCTGCTGCGCTTTCCGTTCCTCATCTGATGAGTTATACACTTTTAAATTATTGACAAAAAGAAGATGAGAAGTCATTAGACTTTGTTATTTTCTGGGAACCAAATTGTAGCCATGGCCTAAGCTGTTAAGTAAACAGCTTAATGGGTTAATGGCAAGGCAAAATAGCAATAGTGACACAGAGTCACCCCAGAATATCCCCCTTTGAATTTTTATCCCTGGGATAATAATCTGTCCTTTATCATAGCTTAATTGCAAAGTGGTCTACCATTGTTTCATGGTTACCATAATGTAGTCAATCTTATACATTTTTGAGCAGTCTTTTATCCATGAATGTGGGATACTATCAAATTATATTTTTTGTAGTCAATTCATGCCATACCTAGGTTCTTTCCCTTTTTACAGTTCTCCACTATAACTTTATTTAACAACAAATGATTCTTTGTTCCATATGACTTTCTTTTATTGCCCTTTTGCTCTACTGCCATAATTGAGTTTTCTTCTAAATAACTATAAACTCTGTTGGCGTCAATACCCATATATAGTTTATACATCATCGGAAGGCAAGTTATTGGTCTATAATTTTTAGGGTAGCTTGCAGGTTCACTCTTAAGTAAGAGCATTGTTTTGCCTTATGTTAGCCAGTGTGGTGTCTGTTCGGGGTGCGCATATAAATAGTTCTTACTCATGGCTAAATCCTCGTGCAAAGATGTTAATACTTTTAAGCAAAAGTTATGTACTGCATCTGTGCCTGGGGTTTTCCAGTTAGCGGCTTTTCTTAACTTTGTTTCAATCTCTCTGGCTGTTACTTCAACCCATTTCATATCCTGTACCTTTAAACTTCTTATTCATTCTTTTATGTCTTCTATCCATTTAGCGTCTTTGTTATATTCCACAGGATCTTCATAGATACTTCTCCAAAATGTATCTACTTCCTCTTTTTTTGGCTGTCTTTCAGTTCCTTTTACCTTATTTCCCAGTTCTCTATAAAACTTTTTTGGGTCATCAATAAATTGGTTATTTTATACTTTTCCCTTATAGTTATCTGTGTATCTTATAAGTTTTTTCACCTGTGCTGAAATTTTTAGTTTGTTATTTGCAATAGTGGGTGATTGATCCTGGTCTGTTCTAATACATTGCTTTAATCACATCTATCTTTCTTAGTGTTTTTGTTGATCTATTCCCTCTTCTATAATCTTCTGACAGTGACACTTCTTGTCTTAATTGCTTTATAGTTTTCTCTATTCGATACTTCCATGATGGTATTCGATTTCTCCCCTTCCTTTCCCTGTGTTCTTGTGGTAGAACTTTATTAGTTATTAATTTAGCAGCAAGGTAATATATCCTGTTTACTTCTATTATATCATATGAATCTCTATGGACAGTCCTAATTACTGTGTTCATTTGTTTTATCAGACTTCTTACTTTTTGAGTTTTATTGACCTTCTGCAGTCTATTTCTCTCACTGATCTTAATATATCTATTCATGTCCATTAAATCAAGCAAGTCTTCCCTTAGCATATTTTCTTCCAAACAGAGGGCACATCCCTTGTTTTCCATTTCCTGTGGGCATTCTATAGAAAATTCTATAGCATCTTCCTGTGGCGCCTTCTCTTAAATTTTTTCCTGTGTCATCTGTTGCTCTGTCATATTTGAACTTGCTGGCCTATCACTCCTCAACATTGACTACATCAGAGTTTCCACAGTTTCCTGTTCCTTTCCTTGCTGTCTAGCTTCAAGTGAATGTTTATACTGGTTTCCTGTGGAAATCTGCAAAATACCTTGATATGGCACCTGACCAATTGCTTCCTGTTCCACTGGTTTCCCCTCAATTTGGATATCTATTGGTTTATCCTGTTGTAGTGCTTTCTGTATTGGATTTTCTACACTGAATCCTTCTCTTTGCAGGTGTTTCATAACCTCAATTTCTATTTCTTTGACTTCTCCATTACTAATTTCTTTTTTTACTTGTTGTTTTAGTCTTCTTATTTTTTGTATAGTAATAGTTTCCATGCCTGGATTCGTTTGCATGTATTTCTCTTCAAATATCTTTGGTGCTTCTCTTTTTGTATTGGTTAATTTTGCTTTTTCCTTTGCATAAATATTACACCACTTTAAATCTCTTTTCCTTTCCCATGTCCATATTTCTTCTTCAGATGTCTCCTGATCTTCTTGCTTTTTCTTATTCTGGGGACTCACTCCATCATGCTGTGATGTAGTCTGTGTTAGACCTTCTACATTAAATCTTTCACTTAACAGGCACTCCATAACTTCAACTTCTATTTCTTTAACTTCTGCTTTACTAATCTTCTTTTCCACATTCCATCTTTGTGATATTATTTTTTTATTGCGACATTTTCCATATCTGAAAGCCTTTGCCTGTATTTCTCTTTGAAGATCTTTGGGGCTGTCTTCTCTCTGTTAGTTAATTTGGCTTTCTCCTTTGCATAAATATTGCACCATATCAAATATCTCTTTCTTTCCCATGTCCATATTTCTTTTTTATATTTTTCAAATATCTCTTGGTTTTGTTGTTTATATTTTTCGCACTTCCTCAGATGCTTCTTTTTTCAAACAGATAAAAGATTCTTGATCTATATACTGGTTTTCAAAAATCTGTTGTATTAATGAATGCAAATTTTTATTTGCAGCTAATGACAGTTTTTCCTGTGGAAATATTTTTTTTTCCTCTAATTTCTCTCTTAATCATTCTGTATATCTTGTGTCTGGAAATTCTGGGCTTTTTACATAATAGTAACAAAACATAATGTCTTTCTTTCTTATCCACAATAGTCCACTCTGTTGTCTTTATGGCTATTTGGCAATCAATATTTGTGATTCTTGTGGACTGCTACTTCCTTCTACAACAGGGAGGCCATCCTCCCCCCTGGGCATGGCCTGGCCCCATTGTAGGAATGTTTCCATATTTTGAGGATTCTACACTATTTTTTCCAGTCCTGGCACCAGTGCACCTACCAGGATTGGGCACGTTTTTATCCTGGGTCTTTTGCACCCAGCTATCTGTTTTTGTTTTTGACCTACTTCTGTCCATGATATGTGCTATATAAGTACAGTCTACATATCAGTGTCACCTTGGTGAAATTTTGTGAAAAACAGGGTCCACCTCGTGAAGGTACACACCAAGACTTGAGGATGAATTCATTTTCAGCACTAGTACTCTCCTTGGCTTGCTGACTTTTCAGCTCTCCATTAGGACCCCTGTAATATACTGCTGATGACTGAAGCAATGTAGTCCTGAGGAAACGCAGATACAGAGGCACTACATCAATAGTGACTGGAATCTTATTAGACTGAAACGACTGTGCTGATTTACTATACAAAGACTAGGGAGTCCAGAATGAATGAATGAATGACTTTCCATAGGTAGGAGCTTGAGTCCAGCTTTCAGGAACTCTCTTAGGAGTTCCATAATGGAACCACTACTTAGAAACAGAGGTCTATATGGTGGGTCACTCTTATTTTTATGGGTTTTTGGGTTGCCAGTTAAGAAGGCTATCTTTCGTGTCTTTAGGTTGCTCATTTGAAAAAAAAAATCATCCAGTAGATTTTCATTGTAAAGTGTGTCCATTTTACTACTGGAATCTGAAAAGGCTCCTGGCACATCCTGAAATGATATTTTGATGCAGAAATTGTTGTAGCCAAGCAAATGAAAGTTGTTCTTGTACTTTCTTGATCAGTTATGCCAAGTTGTACAACACGTAGCACACTCACCTTTGGTGCAGTAAAGCTGTAGGTTCAGTTCCCAAAGCAGGTAGATTAACTTCTGACACTGCAGTGCAGCAAGGGGGGGGGGGGGATTGCAATCCTGTGTATGCCATTCTTTGGATGAAATGTTAAACTGAGGCCCCATCTGTTTGAGTGGGTGGTAGCTGAGGTTGATGTAAAAGATCCTGCTGTACATATCAAAAGAGTAGGAGTCCTTTATTAAAAGCCATCCTATATTTACAATATTTACATCATATACAAATTATTTACAAATATTTACATTTTACATTCCTAATTTCATTTCAGTTTTCACTTTTATATTCATTCATTTTCTTTTGTTCACATTCCTAATTTCTCCATAACCAAAATTGTATTTTCTTCAATATTTCTGACAATATCCATTTTCCATTGAATTTTATCTCATTTAACCTTTCATTCCAAATAATCCATATTATACAAAACAATTCCCTACCTGAATTCTTGACACCTTTTCCCCTTTTACCACCATAATAACCATGTTCTATCATATTCATATTTATATCCTTTATTCTCTTCAAACCTTTTATAACTTCATTTTTCCATATTTTTCCATAATTTCTTTACACTTTCAAAATTAAAAAAAAACATTTTCTGTGGTTTCCACTTCACCACAACTGCAAATTCGTTCTTATGTCTTTTATATGGCATATTCGCTTTTGCTGGTAATTTCCTTATTGTTAGTCTACATAGAACATCTGAACATTCAAAATATTTTTTAATATTTTATACCTTTGTTTTTATGACTTTTCCTTTTCATTTGTCTAAATGTTTACACAGATTTACTCAATAACATTTATTCATCATATTCACATACCATTCTTTTCTACTCTTTTCTGTATTACATATACTTATTTTCCATAACAAAATTTGGTCTCGATGTTCTTTCATTTCCTCATGCAAATATCAATTTCCTCTCTTTAGCTTATTCACATTGTCCCAAGTTTCTTTTTACTTTTCTTTCATTATTACAGTTATCAGTCCTTTATTAGTTTCCTTTATATAAATTCAGTGATGCTGAGTAAAGAATAGGATTAATCAATCCTAATCCTCCTTCTTGTTTCTTAACATATAATACCCCTCTTTTAACTAGATTTAATCTAGATCTCAATATAAATGCAAACACTACTGACAATAATTTTCCTCATATTTTACAGGTATCATAAACACATTTGCTAAATATGCTTTTTTACTGAATAGAATAGAATTGAGCAAATATACTTTTTTCCTATATATCAACTTATATGTTCTCTAAAACAAATATATATTTCTTATTTTTGTATGATAATGTGCCATTGTGTTATTCTATGTTGATTACTACCAAATTTTATATTTAAAATCTTAATTTCTGCTCTGTTATACTGAATCCCTCATATTTTTCCTATTAATACTAAACCTTTATTTTTATCCTTATTTATACATAGACCAATAACTTTTAGTTCTTGACTAATTGTCTTAATAGCTATCTCCATCCATCTTTATTTTTAGCAATTAATACTGACATCGGCATAAGAAAACATCACTTGTACTTGAATTCCTTCTTTTGTGTATATTCTGCTACTCTTAAAGTTACATTTATTTCATTAACAACTGCATTCGTAATTAATACAAATAATATACTGCTTGCTGGACAACCCTGTCTTATGCCACTTCTTATAACTATTTCTTCACTTAACCAGCAATTTATTACTAATTTTAATTTATTATTTTCATACACTGAAACAAATATTTTTATTATATTTTTACTTATATTATACTCTTTTAAAATCTCCCATAAAACGTTATGTTGTATCTTATCAAATGCTTTACTCAAATCACTTGTCAAAATTTTATACCCTGAATTTCTATTTGTTATGTCATCTACCATTTCCCTTATCATCAAAGGTTTTTTGGCTTCCTTTTACCTTTGTCAAATACTGTTTCATTTAATAATTTATTCACTTATTTTCCAATTTCTTCCTATTGTTTACATAAATATCTTATATTCCTCATTACTTAATACTATTGGTCTCCAGTTCTTTATAACTTCTTTTTCTCATTTTTTCATATAAATCTCATAGCTCCTATACATATTTCTTTGTCTTCCACTCCTTTCTCTAACCATTGATTTAATACCTGTACAAAGTACTTCTTCTGGCAATCTGGCATATCTTTATACATGGAATATTCAATCCTATCTAGCCCTTTGGCTGATTCCATATTCACCATCTTTAATTCATTTTCCATTTCTTTCATGATTATGTGCTTTTCTCTCCTATCATTATCTTCTTTAGTTATTTTTTCACATTTGATTTATGTCCTCTGTCTGTTTTGTACTTTGAAAATGCCTTACTTATATATTCTTTAATAACCATCCATTATTTATTTTTGTTTTTTAACAATATTTCCTTTTTTATTTCTCTTATTACTCTCCTATTTTCTTTTACAACGTTATTTAAATATGGTGCTACCTCCTCTTTCCTTCCTTGTAATAAATACCTTAGCTTAAACAGCATTTTTATGTTTACTTGATACATGTCATATATCATTTTTTCTTTTTTTTTTAAAAAATTCTGTATCTTGTTTCCTCTCTAAATGCTTCATGACTGATTTCTTTATAATTTTATTTTTCTTCTGTCCTTTTTAGCCTTTGCCACTCTAAAAAAATATTTTATATTTTTCTTTAAAACTTATCAACCATCTTGTTCAGTTCTCATAAAATACTCTCATGTCTGTATGATAAATCTATAATTGCATACCCTTTTTCTAGCTTCCTCATTAAGTTTGTTTCATTTATTCTTTTAATACCTGTACATATGTTTATATATTCTTCTTTTTCTTGGATCCCTATACTAATTGCCACATGGTCTGAGAAACCTGTTACTTTAGTTCCTTTATGTGAAGTTTTCAAACTTTCTGAACTCATAAAATAGTCAACTTCTGTTCTTAAATTACCCCCTGTATAAGTCCATTGTTTGTCATCCTATAAATATAATTTTCCACTTTTCAGAATCTCTGCAGTTATTTTAACATCAGTCTGTTATTGTCTTTTTCTTAAGTCACATTTAAAATCCCTCACCAATATTATTTGCATATTGACACTCACATAATCAAAGATCTTTTTAAACATCAACTCTCTCTTTTTGTGAAACATATGCATATACTGCAATAATTCTATATGCTTGCTTTTCCATCTAATATTGTTATTCTACCTAATATTACTAAAGTACAATCCAAAATTTCTATTGAGGTTTTACTTAAAACCTCAATGCCTGGGCAAGTTTCTTTTCCTATACTCCAAATAATATCTCTTTCCTGTAGTGCATTTACTTGCATCTTACTTGCAAGGTATGAGGGCAATTTGTAGACAAAAATGGCAGATCCTAATGTTATTTGCTTATCATTCTAATTTTGAAGGATTAATGGGATTTGTGTGAAACAAACTGATGTATTTCGGCTAACATTCTTGTGTCTGCTAATAGTATAACATCCATATTCAGAACTCTACACCATTCGAATACACCTAACCTTCTTTTAATATTCTTTATACTATTTACATTTATAGCTAAGATTCTCACTTTTTTATAAAATTACTTACTTTTTTCATCCTTTGCCTTTTTTTCCTCTCAAACCTACATTCTTAAATTTTCATTTTCTTTTACTCTTTTCCCAAGCAGACATCAGACATGTATACAGTTGGCTATCTTTGCTTGTAGTTAAGGGTGCAGCAAGTGCATATAGGCAATATAGCAAAATGTGTGTGTGTGTTATAGAATTCTTTTTTTACCTTTAGTCATCAGCTATTTAATGTCTTCCTCTTCAGTTGAATTTACTATTGCTTCCTCCTCTTCTTTTTCTCCCCATTTATACTCATCATATTTCCCTAATCCCTTATTCTCTGCATTTATATTTTCTTCCTATTCTTTCTCTAGTTCCATGTGGTGCTTGAAGGTGATGAGAAGTCATTGCCACAGTCCAGATATGTGAAGTGCTCTACAAACCCTAATGATTATCCATGGGATATAGAATCCTCCTGCTTCGTGACATTTTGTTTAATCAATTCAGAGTACCTAAAAACATAGATTTAATTTTCCAAAAGTGCATTTAGGTGTATTGTCTTCAAGCAGTGACAAAGTATCTTATGAATGTTCTTAAAGTGCTTTGCTGGATTATGTAGTTTGGGCTGACGGAGTTAAGTAAGAACAATCTGGACTGAAGACATTCCTAGAGAGTCACATGTGAGGTGCACGAAGAACACAACTCCAAATGTACAGTAATAGTGCTTACCAATATATGTAGGAGAGTACCTGATTTTCACTTTAACTGATCTGTGCTTAAGGCAGTTTTGAAATGACAAAGTTTATTAAGCAGTCCATGATCTGCAAGTTACTTGGTGAGTACAGCATAGTTGACTGAGTTAAAAATTTTTGCAAAAGCTACTAGATAGCTTCATTGAGCTTGATGTTGCACTATTTCCTTAAGGATATTTCTGAGAGGTGAGAGGTTGGTTCTCTTGTTGCATGGCTTGACCACACGTTCATGTTGTTTTGGGGACACAAGTTATATTCATGGAGCATGATTTAGCGCGGAGCTGCCACTGTTGCACACTAGGGCAGCGCCGGTTAAGCAGGTTTAAACTATTCGGGCTACCTAAAGTCCACTCTTCAATTTTTCCCTTAAAACTACCTTCCTCGAACTATACTACTGATCTAATCAGCGTATCCTATAATTAAAAAGATCATCTCTACTTGACTCCAAGTAGAATATTCTCTATCTGTTAAACGTAGCACTTGCTCCTACAGTACTTATTACCCTGATACGGCACTCTTGTCATAGATAGTAGCCGAAAAGCAACCCCATTTTCCGGTCACCCGTCCCCCGAATCTTTTTAAAGCTTTTTTTTTGGTCTATTCCTTCTAGCATGTCGAGGGATCAGTTGCTTGTGTCCTCTCCTGCTCAGCTGGTGAACCTGGGAATATTGAGGCAATGTTACAATTGCCTCATGTACACAGACAACCCTCTCCTCCTCCCACAAAACACAAATACATGCGAGAGATGCAACTATACGGCCAAACTGGAGGCTGAGCTCTCTCAACATAGGACTGGCAAGACCAGTCAGGAGGAGAAGGTTACCACACACACTATAGACCCAGTCACACATAGTACCATTACAACCTCAAATCATACACATAAACACACAAAGACATACTCGGAGGCTCTGATCAAAAATTTAACAAAACAACAGAGGCCACCAAAGCAGACAGCCAAACAACCACCACCTCAGAACACAACACCTGCAACACATAGACCTCACAGTCAGAGTGTCAAACAGTCACAGCCCTTAAGGCCAAACACAATGCCAGACACACTTGTCATTGGTGACTCCATAGTCAGACACACTGACGTCCCGCTCACCAGACTTAATAAGGAGAAGGTCACAGTAAGCTGCTTGTCGGGCGCTAGAATCCGCCACATAACGCAGGCACTCAAGTCTCTCAACAGCAGGTACAAATATGACTCAGTCATTGTCCACGCTGGTGTAAACGACCTGAGACGTACCTCCTTGGACTACATGAAAAGAGACATTGAGGCGCTCTCTGATTATGTAGCCCAGGCAGGTATGACCCTGACCTTGAGCAGTATCCTACCTTCACCAAGAATGATGCCACAATACAGAGATAAGATGATCAACTTTAACAATTGGCTTAAACACTGGTGTCATTCAAAGGGGATCCAGTGTCTGTCTGCCTGGGATGACATGCTGGACAAGCCACGCTGCTTCTCAAGGGATGGCTTGCACCTGTCACCCCTGGGATTCCGGATATTGGCAAAGGCTCTTGCCACCCCCATAGTGCCTTTTTTAGGCAAGGCTCAAATTCTAAACCTACCACCCTAGAACATGAAAAAGGAAAAACTAAGGGTAATGCTGCTCAATGCCAGAAGTCTAAATCTCAAAATGCACGCACTCGAGGCCCTTCTCAGTATGGAGAACATCGATGTCTGTGCTGTGACAGAAACCTGGTTCAAGGCTCCCGAGAGCACCCCAGCTATCAGGTTTTACCTCATATCATGCTCCGCCCCAAAATCCGGATAACTCCAAGAAAGGAGGAGGGGTATCCATATTCATCAAGGACACCCACACCTCAAGACTGGTGGCAACGCACGATGCATCGGAGACCATCCAGGTGCAATTAACCATAGGCAAGACTGCTCTACAAATTGTAGCATGTTACAGGCCACCCTCACAAACTCAGGAACCTCACATGGCCTTCCTGAAAACACTAGAGGGGATAAATGTATCACCAAACACCATCATACTAGGTGACTTCAATTACCCTAATATAGACTGGGAACACTACTCAAGCCCAAACACCCTAGCCCAAAAGTTCCTGGAATTCATAAATTCAAATGCCATGGAACAACTAGTCACCATCCCCACAAGAGGAGACAACATACTTGATCTCATCATCATGAACATGGGAGCACAATGTTCAACACCGGAGGTGTACCCCTCACTGGTGAGATCAGACCACAAACTAATCTTGCTGGAGGTCCTCATCCCACCCCCACCTGAAATAAAAAAGACCATAGTAAAGAACTTCTCAAAAGCCGACTTCACACTTCTAAAGACTAGTGTGGTCTCCTTTAAGGCCCCCGAGCCAGCGGAAAACAGTACTCAAGCCGCTGAATCACTTACAAATGCCTTCTACCAGCACCTACAGGACTGCATGGATAAGGCAATCCCAAACAAAACAAAAACTCTTTGTACCAAAGGCAAGCGTCCAGTCTGGTGGACCCCAGCCATAAACAAACTCTACAACAAAAGGAGGAAGCTACTACAAGATAGAGCAAAATCCTTAAAAGGTAAGACACCCTTGATCACTATAAGTAAAAAACTAAGAGCTCTCATAAAATCTTCCAAAGCAAATTTCGAGAGAAAAATAGCTAAAGACTCAAAAGACAATCATAAGGCTTTCTTTAGCTATGTTAGAAACCTGGGAGGAAACTCCCAGATATGCTCAGAGCTAGTTCAAAATGATGTGAAGATTGCTGATCCTACAGACATTGCCAACATACTGGCTGACAGGTTCAGTGCAAACTTCTCCCCCCCCAAAAGGAGGGATATCTATACCAAACGATTGCAGCCCCCCCAACATCTCCAGCCCCCAAGTGAAAACTGCTCTCTCCAAAGCAAAAACACAGCATCCATGGGACCTGATGGTGTCCCCGGCTGTGTGCTCCATGAACTCAATGAGGAATTAAACCCACAGCTAGGACAGCTGTTTAATCAAAGTCTTACCTCTGGATATGTACCCAGGGAGTGGCGCACTGCAACTGTGGTACCACTTCACAAAGGCGGTGCCTCCCCCGACCCTGGAAATTACCGCCCCATTAGTTTGACAAGCCTTATCTGCAAAGCCATGGAGAGGATCATAATGGACCTCATAAATAAAGACATAGGGAATTTGCAGACTTTGGATCCAACCCAGTTTGGCTTTGTCAAAGGCAGATCATGCCTTTTAAATTTGGTTGACTTCTTCGAAACAGTCACCAAAGCCATTGATGAGGGAAAGGCAGTCCATACAGCCTACCTCGATCTGGCTAAGGCCTTCGATATAATACCCCACTCAGGTATCATTGAAAACTCATCAGCTTAAATGTCAACCCATACATCACAAGATGGGTTGCAAACTGGCTGAGTGACAGAACCCACAGGGTCAGAGTTGCTGGCGCCATGTCAGACTCAAAGCCTGTCACAAGTGGTGTCCCACAGGGCTCAGTCCTGGGCTCCACTCTTGTTTGGCATCTACTTCTCCGAAGTACAAGCAAACACAGGAGGGTTATGCTGACCAAGTTTGCAGATGACTGCAAACTGGGCCATAGTAGAAAACACATCTGACACAGATATCCTTCAGAAGGGTCTCACAGAAACGGATAACTGGTGCCAGAGCCACGCCTAAAGTTAAATGCCAAAAATGCATAGTCATACCCTTCTGAAAAACAAGGTTACCCCTAGCTACCAAATAGGTGGCAATCCACTGAGCACAGAAGAAGTTATCAGGGACCTGGGGACCCAGGTTGATAGTAGTCTGTCATTCGACACCCATGTAGCTAAAGTAGTTAGGAAGACCTTCTACATTGCCCACCTTATCATGAAGGGTTTCTCATCTAGATCAAGGGAGGTCATAGTCTCCCTTTACTCATCACTCATCAGACCAATGATTGAGTACAATGCCCCATTCGGAATGTATCTGACCCGACACATGCAGCAGCTGGAGAGGCCACAAAAGTTCCTCACCAAAAGGATAAAGGGTCTCAAAAATCTGTCCTATGCTGCCCGACTGAAAGAACTCCAGCTCTACTCAGTCGCTTACCGCTTGCTCAGAGGTGACCTTTGCCTAACATACAAGGCCATGTCAAACCCAGATTTGATGAATATGCTTCACCTCAAAAATTCCAGATCCATCAGAGCCACAAGGGCGGGAGACTTAAACCTGGACACGACTATTAATAGGACGTGCTGGAGGGATAGATTCATCACCCAAAGACTCCCTATGCTGTGGAACAAAATCCCGGTACATGTGAGGCAGAGCGCCTCACTGGCCTTGTTCAAGAGAAATCTTGACAAATGGATGGGAGATCGCAGATATACCCCAGGGATTACCTCAGTGTCATTGCTCGACAGAGGCACAGCAAAATAATGGGTTTAGTTCCCCGTACTAAAGGGGTGGCGTAAGCCACAAAACGATGGGCTAGGCTTGTAAATGCCCTCGGGCAGATAGCCTAGTATAAACCTATGAACCTATGAACCTATGAACTGATTAAAACATGACATACTAGGAAAGTGGCAAAGTAAATCTGAAGTGTAAAGAAAAGTGTACATCAGGGTTATATGCATTCAGAAGCAGTTGTAATACTATAGTACTTAAAATACATAGCATATAGTAGAAGCAGTGAGTATACTGCTGTCTATAAGTACTGCTTCAAGACAAAGACCTGAAATAGCATCATTATAGTGTTCAGCTTTTTTTAAAAGTACTTTAAACATCATTATGAAATAACATTATGGTGTTTATACTTTAATGGTTATGGTTATTAACATAATGGTTATTATACTTTATTGTTCTGTTACCTTCTGAAAGCACATGGGTGTCACATTTGTCCCATTTATGAACATTCGCCAACATGTCAACAGCACCGACCTAAATGATTGGTCATAATAAGGTAGTGCTTCAAATTTACTAGTCATCTTATGCCAGAGTCCAGTTACTGCCAATTGTTTTCCAATTGTTTTTCAATTCTAATTATTATTTTTAAACAACCTTCTTTATTGCTGTTTACATACAAGAGTATTTACAATTATTTTTGTTTATATATGCAGATAAATAACATCTAGTTCTACATACATATTTTACCTATCTCTGCATTTAGCTTGTCTCTGTGGTGCTATATTTTAACTATCATTTTCCTGGGCATCCTTCCAAACAATTTTTTCATTATTAAGGAGATTAATCACAAAAAACTTGTATGCAATTTATAGTGGTGCAGGGAGTACCACAATTACACTAAACAACTGGGGAAAAGACATGCTTGTTAAGCAGCTCACTGCTTTTAAGCTCTAGTCTCATATTAGAGCATTAACAGTGGTCATCTGTTACAACTCTACACAACAAGGAAGCTGTTGAACAGTTTGGACTTTTTTATCATAATTCTGCTAATTTTCTGTGGTAGGCACTCTCCATGTGGTAGCAGTAAGTGTGTTACAGCTTTCAAAGCTTTAAACCCTTTAGATCTATAACACTTCTTCTCAACTTTTGTAATACATGAGACAAAGTAAAACTTCATGCACCAGAAAGAATTATGACCAGGTATCTCTTGAGGAGAATTTCTTCACATCCATGTCTTGAAGACCTGCCAACCTAATTACGATTGCAGATTTGATTATATTCCTCTGTATTCTCACTTTCACTGCCCTTCACCTAGAATGACAGCTGGTTAAATCATTTAACCAATCAATCCCTTTTAAGTCACCTCATTTCTGAACATCTGTTATGACTACTTGTTCAGCCACTTCCATCAGTACATACCATTTTCTACAGCCTTATCTACAGTCCCATTTTCTGCTTCTACTATTTATGTCCCCCTGTTTTAAAAATAATACTTCCTAACTTCATCCCCCCAAAAAATGCATGCACAAAAAGTCATCTATGCCTGTTGCATTGCCTTGTGAAAACATTGCTGAATATTCTGCCCAAATGCCCCCCCCCAGTAACTCATCCCTCTTAATGAATTTAATTTTTCTACATATTTTCCTTTTTTACCCAATACAATCTGGACCAAAGTTGTTATATTTATTTTTGTATCATTTTAGTATATTGCATCCATCTTATATATACAATCAAATTTTGTCTATGTTATACAAGCTACCCACCTTTATCATGACACTGCTTTAATCAAAACATCATCTTGTCCATCTATTACCATAACTAATCGAAACATGAAATGGAGTTAGGAACTATGACTCCATACTGTAGAGCTTCTCTGACAATGTTATATTGGATTACCCTTTTAGTTTAAGTAATACTGTAAAAGTGGATGTAGGTACCCAAAAAGATGAAATTCCTGATACTAAGCATCATTACTCTGCTTTAAGTTAGGATTATTTAGTAAAATGATAAGATGCAGTGGTTGATGAGCCTGTTAAACAAAGTAGTGGCATTTCTAGGCCAAGATTAACAAACAATGTTGCTGTATTCAATAATAAACATTTACGGAGTGAGGTTGAAGAATTATCAGTAGAAGGTGAAATAACTCAATTTACCAAAAAGTATCAATGAAGAACTTTAGAAAGAAATTCATTAAGGTTAACAGAGAGAGAAAAGGAAAAGCTTGTTACCTCAGTAATCCTATTACACATTCTTTTGAATTGAATAAATCAAAAATTAAGAAGTGAAATCTAATTATTGGTGACTCAGTGTTCAGAATTTTGAGAACTATTATATCCAGAGTAAATGGCGAGCTAGTGGATGCAAGACTGATGATGTAAGAGATGGTATTAAGAAAATGTACAACAATGGACTGAGATATGATGTTATTATTGTAGTAGATGGACATAATGATGTTGCAAGGACTAATGATAATTCTTTTCATACGGAGGTGAGATATGATAAGCCTGAGTAAAATCTATGCCTTAAGTTAGCCTTCAGTGATTCTCTTCTAGCACCTTACTTTGAAGGAGTTATAATGTTGCTGGGGAAGTTTTTCACAAATTATCTAAGGTGGGAATCCTTATTAAACTCGATGAAAGTAATCGCACTTTGTGAAAAATTTCATAATAAGCCTATATATATATATATATATCTGTAAGGGCAAGTTGCATTTGAGTTACATGGGTAATGGAATGAAGGAAACATACTTAACAAAATTGATTAATAATTTTTTTAAAGATGACTTAACCTCCTCAAGTTCAAGAAGAATCAAATTAAGATTCTTATTGATAACTGCATATAGTTTAAATAATAAACTTGTTAAACTAGAGGCTAGTATAGGAGACAATTTTATGGATGAATTATTAACCACAGAAACCTGGTGTAGTAGTAATAGGAAACTAATAACCATGCCGAGGTTTATACAGCATCAGATTTTAACTCTGATTGAAGGGAAGGAGGAATATCAATTTGTATTTCAAAGTAGTACGATTCTGTAACAACATTCAGTGATGAAATTATTGGATTTCTAAAGTCAAGATAGTGAAATTAGTTCTGTTGTAGCTATTTTCATCATTCATGAAATATCACAAAAGAAGTTGCTAATAAGTTGATACAGCATGTTAGCAGATGGTTTCAAAACAAAGATATTATTTTAGGGGATATAAATGCAGCTAATGTTGATTGGTCACTTTCTACATCATCAATTACATCAATAAATGTGCCAGTAATAAATAGTATTGCTAATTATTATACTCAAATAATAAATAAACTTACCCTAGGCAAGCATGTTTTAGATGTTGCATGGATAAGTCAAAAATTGATATTAAACGTTGTAATGCTGGTCCATAGTAAGTGAGATCAGACCAGTTATGTGTTAATTTTGAGGTCTCAGTTTCCAATTTAGTATTAACTAAACAAAGAGAATTAGTAAACAAGGTTCTGTTGATCAGATTTTGATCTAATAAAATGAGCTATGGAAATTTAACTTTGAAAATAAAAAGATTAGAGAAAATTGGGCAAGTTTTAATTCTTATTAATGGTTCAGTAGAACAATAGAAAGTTTTTATTCTTATATTAATGATTCAATAGAACAATATGTACCAGGAAGATCTAAGTCTAGAAGAGGGCAAGTAGTCAATTATTGTACTGAATTCAAGGAGAAGGAGAAATAATAATATGTGGAGGTAATATAATGATCACCCAAAAGATATAAATAATAACAATTATACAATGACTGGCCTTAAACATTCAAAGGGCATGCTGATTGGCCAGCCTAACCAGTGTGTCCATTGTAAATTCGAGAATATACTAACAGAAAAAGGTCTGGTCAGCTGGACTTTTTCCATTAGCATATCCCCTGATTTTTATTTCTTGTCCAAAGGTAGCAATGGAGAAAAGAAGATCTCCACTGTCTTAATCTCACTATGTTAACTGAGTTTAACATAGCGAGATAGCTTAAAAAAGCAACAGAGATCTTCCTTTCTCCGTTGCTTTTTTTAAAGATATCTCGCTATGTTAAACTCATTTAACATAGCAAGATACTTAAAAAGCAATGGAGATCTTACTTTCTCTGTTGCTACCTCTGCACAGCACTGATGTACTATGTAAGCGTGGGAACACGACCCTTATGCATGCGCAGTACATCGGAAATGCCCCAGGGTACCTGCAGAAGGGTAACACGGAGTCATTATACAATGACATTATTTAAGAAAAGTAAGTATTTTTTTTCTTAAATAATGTCATTGTATAATAGCAATAACCCATGGCTGGGTGTAGGCAATGCTGAATTTACCCACGGTTGCCTATGTTTGGTGTTTGGTCACTTGGGCTTCGGCCTCGTGAGCAAACCACACAAACCATTGGTGAATCCAGCATTACCCACACCCATCTATAGGTTATTGCTTAATTATAATAGAATTTGGAAATTATATTTAAATTCTATAAATAAAGATCAGGCTATGAAATTAATTTTGCTATTAACCTGAGAGATAATAATAAAGGTTTATTTAAGCATCTGCAAAATTATGGACTTCATGACACTTGTGAGATAATGTTAAACGATGGGTTAATTTACATTACCGAGCCAAAAGAGTTGGTGAAACTGTTTTCTGATGGCTTATTTAGTATCACACAATATGACAATCTACAGAATTCTTCTTTCTTACTGGTAAACGAGATTTGTTCACAGTTGCAAGAAGAATGTATAAGATACTCCTTGTTAAGTATTAAACCTAACTTGGATGCAGAACTAGATGATCTAAACCAAACTTTTTGAAAGGGGTAGTGGAGAAATTGACTCCCTATTTGGTGTTCTTTTTCCAATGACCCTTTATTGAGACATATGTGCCTGTTTTGTGGAAGATTTTATGGTAGATAATTAAAGGCCATTTAGTCTCATGTGTATGTTGGGTAAGTGATTTGAAATGGTGTTATACTTGATATTTAAGTGACTATTAGATTTTAGTACAGATATATACCAACATGGCTTTATTTTAGGTAGATGAAGTATTGCTAAACTGATTAGCTTTTATGAGAATATGGTTTGCTCTCTGGATGAAGAGCTAGCAGTGGCTACTGTGTACCTTAATTTTCCAAAGGCATTTGATACTACATCCCATGTGGTGGTTATTGATACTCTTAGGAAAGAAGATATTGATGCATATGTTGTTAGATGGATGTCCCAATTGTTGTAAATAGCAAATATAGAGTGAGAATTAAGAACTGTTATTATGATTACAAAGTTGTAACTAAAGGTGCTCCACAAGAGTGTTTTGGGACAATTGTTATCTAGTTTAGTAATACCAGAATATTCAACCTCAAAACAAGTGGATGAGTAAATTTGATGGCAACATTAAAACTGGAAGAACAGTTAGAAATAATGATTGCTATCAGCTGCCAAAACATCTGGATTGATTATACAAGAGGGTATTATTAAGAGGAATGAGCTTTAATATCAACAAATGTGCTATTTTGCATTTTGAGACTGGCAATAATTTTTACCCTTATGTTCTGGATAATCAAGTCTATATCTTCATATGTGGCAAAGGATGTGAGTCTTGTGGTAGATTCAGCTTTGAAGTTTGATATAACTGTAATAAACATTATCAGGAAATGCTATGGACTTATTAAGGACATTTTCCATTGCTTTTCCAGCAGAGATACTCACGTATTACTTTTGAATATATATAACTAGTATATGACCTAGTATTGAAATGGAGGAGTCTTATGTGTGTTGCGTACAGTTAAAGAAACTAGAACATATTCAGAAAACTTTTACAAGACAGATAGCAGGCTGTAAGCATATTATGCCATACAAAGAGAGACTTGAACATCTGTCATAGTACTCAGTTGCATATACGTTTGTAAGAGGAGGCTTGACGTTGATTTATAAATGAATAAAGAATTTTAATATGGCTTTTATGTTGGATATATATTTTGTTGACCATGTTATTAACATCAGAAATAATAATTTGCAAAATCAAAACTTAAAGGTTCTTTTTTTCATTTAACAGCAGGTAGGATTTGGAATTCACTACCTATGCATATTAGATTAGTGAAAGATCTTGCATCTTTTAAGGGATTACAAGATAATTGGTTTGAAAAAATATATTAGGAATCATGACTATAAAAACACAAATTCTAAAATGGTGTGTGTATGCCCAGAGGATGATAAATATATCACTGAACATCATTGTCTACAGCTAGAGCCCCCCATGTTAGTATTTTGCTAAAAGAATTACTGAGCCCAGCTATTCTTACAGAATTTTCAGAACATATACAGGCAGACAGTACAAATAACTCAGTTTTATACATCAAAAGGTTCAGGACTCTCCAGCTATATGGCTTATGCCTGTCCAATACAAAAATCACAGATGCAGTTAAGCAACATTTCACATTTGCCTGCTAATGAGTTTATCTGATCTTAGTTAGCTATGTCCTTAAAGAATCTTCTAACTGCACTTTTACATTTTGTTAGTTTCCTGGCCTAATAATAGTCAAAGATCCTGTAATCACAATTTACATCCTAAGTATCACTGGTGTATTTCTCAGAAGAATGCTAGCACAAACTTTTGTTACTTTTAATCAGTGGCGGCTGGTGACTTCAAATCAAAGGGGGGCTGCAGGAGACAGCTGAATGGGTGGGGTCAATGGGAAGGGGTGTGACCAACCAGAAAGGGAAGGAGCTATACTCAAAACCACAAAAACTAACTAAATACACTGCCCTGGGTGCCAAACTGTCATTATGGGAGTCCAATCAAGACAAAACAAAGTGTAGAAGAATAAAAATATTTCAATGCATTGGCTGCATGACAGCTTACTTAATATCTAGATGGAAACAAAAAGGTTGTGAGGCATGAAAAAATAAATTACTTTTTAAATGCATTAATGGAATGCCAGTCAAAATCAAGTATAAGAAAAATAAGCAGCACTCAACTCAAACCACTTCTTGCACTGCAGTTCTAATTATAATTTATATTCAGCTTTATTAAAGTACCAAGTAACGTGCTGAAAGTAGAAATCTCTGATGCCCCCACTTGTAAAAATGTTTCTTATCCAAAAAAAGACCTGCTGCCTGACAACTATCTACTTGTTTCATGGGGAAAACATGATCAAAGTAAAAAATTAAAAGCAAACAAGAAATAAGCTCAAGATACATTGCTTAAAAGGATTACTGTACAGGTTATGGACCAGACGACTGGCATTCTGTTTAGTTTACGGGTAAAGCCTGCAGAGATGACTGGAAGTCTCCAAATGTAATGAGCTTCTTAAAATAATGTAATCCTGTCTTTTATTACAAATACTGTCATATGCATTTCAATACCCAAGGCTTATACATTATCTAGTTAAGTATTCTCTACATGGCAACAACAGAAAGGCTTTCAATGTTGGCAATTCTTTAACAGTATGCTTATTAAAGCTTACTTGCATCTTACGATCTCAGCCAAGCTTACCTGATGGTCATTAAAGTATTGCTACTTAAACACAGAGCAACAGGCACTTTGAGTAATAAGCATAAATCAACAGTACAAAAATATGACAGAAACCAGACCATTCTGCAAAATCAAGGACAGATGAAAAGCCACTCTAGTACTTGTGTCTACCTTGGATGGGGGGGGGGGGTACTCTGCACATTTACACTGCATAACTACTCCTTGCCTTGCTTTGACACATCCAGAGTCACTACATGGGGGAGTGGGGTGCAACAAGTATGTCACAATTTGAAATGTCTCTAGCTGACTGTGATGGCCCTGACACATTTGTCATACCTCTCAACCTCAGAGCAAGAAATCTGGACAAAGCCATACAAAGAAGGGGGACAAAGGCCCAAAAATAAGGACAATTTTTAAATACTGCTCTTATAAACTTAGAAAGATAATGGAATAGGTCTTGCATTAGTATGAATTTTCTGAATGGTATGAAATCTGAAACTCAAATGTCTGTCATTATTTTCTAACTTCAGTCTTTAATGATTTGTCACTAATTTGCCAAAAAAACCCCACAATTTTATGAAAAATGGACCAAAAATGTGATGTAAAAATATAAAATAGCCACCCAATACAGCTGGGAACCTGTCAAAAAAGGGACACTTTAATATTAATACTGCTAACTTGAGCAGTTGACAAAATAAAAGAATCTACATGCATTTCTGAAATAAAAGTAATCTATAACTCTGATTATTACAGTTATTTCTTAATTGTAAACCCTCCATGTTTTCTTCCAAAATTGCTATTTTGCAGAGGGATTATTAGGGGAAGAGCAACATTTTGAGCCAAAATCAGGGACAGTTGAGAGGTTTGGCTATGCCTAATTCTATAAAGCAATTTATTTGCATGTACCTCTCAACCTGTTAATGCAATAAACCTGGACAAGGCCAAATATATTGGGGAACATATAAACAGTACTAAAAATTGCTCTTGTATAAACTGAGACAGTTGATAGAACAACAGGTCTTACTTTAGCATGCATTTTTCTGAAGGTTATGAAGTCTGAAACTAGTGTGTCATTATTTAGTGACTTAATTCCTAAATGATTTGCCAGAAAACCACAAATTTTATGAGGAACAAACCAAAAATAAGAAGCAAAAATCTATTCATTCTTTGAAAATCTGGACAGTTGGGAGGTATAGTTCAGCTGGGGCTGTCTTTAAGTTTGCCGCCCTTCCCCCTCACAAAATCATGGTCGAATGGAGCCCCCCCCTGCAGCCATTCCAATGATCCATTACTTGGCTATTTCACTCCATTTACCATAAACACTAATATGCATACTGATTTACTTCTATGATGATTTGGGCTTCATTTGAAAGTTTTATTTTGCATTTTACAGCACAAACACTAAAACATCTGCTAAACAAACTTAGCATTAAAACTTCTCTGCCCTTGAAACTCACATTCATTGAAACAGCATTGAAACCTACATTCAAAGAAAATACATTTTTCCAGTGGCAGATAAAGATTAATTCTGGGCTGTTTTCAAATCATAGGCCCCTTGCATATGAAACATACATGTGCTCTTTGATACACCTTCCTATTGTTTTGAACATTTTTCCAGTAAACTAAGAAACAAAACACATGCACCAATAATGACAAAACTGCCCAATTCAGAACATCTTTCCAGTAAACAATGAAACAAAATGCATGCACCCATAATGACAAAACTGCCCAGTTCAGAACATTTCCATCATAAAAGTCTACTCAGACTTCTACAGTCCACCATTATCAGTAAATATGCACAATTCTGCAGTCCACCATTATCAGTAAATATGCACAATTCTACAGTCCACCACTATCAGTAAATATGCACAATTTTACAGTCCACCATTATCAATAAATATGCACAATCTCTGAAGAAGTAAAAAAGTCATCTAAATAATTCCACATTATATAAATTTGTAACTAATGAAGAGGTTGCTGCTAGCAAACACCTTTATATTTCATGGTTTCATCGAAAAATAAAGTGGCTGATGCCCCTGAGGAATAAATTGCCTATGTTACATTAAAAATGATAAGCTAGTAATATTGCAATAGGAAATGGATGGCAAACTGATAACAGGCTCATAGTTAGTATCTTAACTTTTTCAGTACGGCAGCATTCACCCCTTGTGGGAGTAGAACCAACAACCTTCTGCATCAAAAGCAAATTACACAACCTGTTGTGCTATTAACAATGCAAGCTGACTTAGCATAAGCAGCACTAAACTTCTCTTCCCTTGCAGCTCTCAGCTCCTTGTAAAATCTACTCAATATTCAACTGCATCTCAACTTCGCAGCACAAGAAATCTGGAAAAAGCCAAATTTATTGGGGTGGTCAAAGCCAAAAACCAGGGACACATTAAACATTGTTTGTATAATCTTGGAAAGTTGCTAGAATAAAATGCTGTGTTACCACCATACATTTTACTGCCAAGATCCCTGTGCAAAAGAGTCAGAGCAACATACCACTATGCCAAATCAGCTGCTTTGTGAAAGAAAAATGCTGTGTTACCACCATACATTTTACTACCAATGTCCCTGTGCAAAACAGTCAGAGCAACATACCACTATGCCAAATCACCTGCTTTGTGAAAGAAAAATGCTGTGTTACCACCATACATTTTACTGCCAAGGTCCCTGTGCAAAACAGTCAGAGCAACCTACCACTACGCCAAATCAGCTGCTTTGTGAAAGAGCGGAAGACTTAAACTTAAATGGCTATCATTTAATGAATTCAGTTCTCACCATAGCTGTCAACCTCTTAGCACAAAACACCTGGACAAACCCAGTAATGAGGGAATACAGCACTCAAACATATTCAGTGAATTCAGTTCTTGCCATAGCTGTCAACCTTAGCACAAAAAACCTGGACAAAGCCAATAATGGGGTAATACAGTCCCAAAAATAAGGACAGATTTCAAATATTCATCTTATAAACTTAGGTTGTGTTACTATGTATTTTCTGAATAATATGAAGTCTGAAATTCAAATGCCTGTCAATTTTACTTCTGATAGAACAAAAACAATTTTCAGCAGAGGCCCAGGGAGAAATACTGCAGACACAAGTCTTTGTAAAATGGCAGGACACCAGAGCAAATCCACACAAACACAGGGATAAGACGCAGACTCCACACAGAAGGCACCCCAGCCAAGAATCAAACCAGAAAACGTATAGGTGTGAGGCAACAATGCTACCACTGCACCATCAAATATGCAAGGAATTAAACATTCAGAAACCTGAAGTCTGAAATTCAAATGCCTGTCAATTTTATTTAACAACAAAAAAACAATTTTCAGCAGAGGCCCAGGAAGAAATAATGCAGACATGTCTTTGTACCATGGGAGGACACAAAAGCAAACCCACACAAACACAGGGAGAAGATGCAGACCCAAACAAAGAAGGCACCCTAGCCAAGAATCAAACCTGAGAACCTGCAGCTGTAAGGCAACAATTCTACCACTGCACCATCAAATATGAAGCATTGCAGCATTTAGAAACCACAGATATTATGAGGAACAGATCAGATCAAATATGAGGCAAAAATCTGCAACTTTTTTTACAAATGGTGGTGGGTAGGGAATTCAGGTCTTTAACACCTGCATACAAGATACAGGGTTCAAGCCTAAGGTATTCTCTACCACACCACCATGAGTGTAGCCACCAGTATACAGCAACTGGGGCATTTACACACACACACGCACACACACACACACACACACACACACACACACACACACACACACACACACACACACACACACACACACACACACAGACACACACACACACCTCCCTTACCTGTAGTAGGCCAATCTTGTAGCTGCAAGCAAATAAATCCATGTCTCCACACACACCCCTCCCTTACCTGTAGTAGGCTGATCTCGTATCTGCAAGCAAATAAATCCCTCTGTTCACATAAATCCATGTCTCCGCTGTAGCTGCAAACACATAAATCCACACAAGTCCCAGCCTGTCCAGCTCTGAATCACGAGACTGCAGCAAACTTCAGACTGCTGACGTTGCAGTCCGATGAGGTTTCCCAGTGAGTTTCCAGGACTGCATAGACTTTGCATATCACTGAACATGTTTAGAGCCCCCAGTTGGTATTTTGCTGAAACAGTTACTGAGCCCACATTCTTACAGAATTTTCAGAACATATACAGGCAGACAGTACGACTCTGCTGCTAATGAGTTTGATCTTAGTTTATGTCCTTAAAGAATCTTCTATGTTTTACATTTCGCTAGTTTCCTGGCCTGCTAGTACAAACTGCTTTTAATACATTTTGCGTAAAAGTTACCAGGTTCACATATCTTTTCATGCCACAGGCTGCTGCAGGTGTACAAGACTTGATTTGCAACTTACTTGCCTTTTACATTCTGACTCAGAAAACAGTTGCAGATTTATTGTCAAACAGCATGGTGGAACCCATCTCACCTAATATTTCACCTTATATTTCTCTTTCTGACTGATTATTCAGTTATATTGCTGATGGCTGGTATTCATGTCTGCCAAGACTTTCTCAGATCATAGATCCACCCTCACTGCCTATAAGCACTGCGGTGTCTTTCTGGACAACAAGGTTTGTGCAACTCTATGTAAGCAGTAATTCATGGGCTGGGTCTATGTAAATATGGTTCCTGGTGTACTGCCTTACTAAGATACTTGCATAGAATGGGATTTATGATGGACAGCCATACTACACAACATCTGTGCAGGGCCAGCACTTTAAAAGCATACTTGTATTTGACAAACTTGGTGTGTATTTCAATGTCAGGAACCAGTGGAAGGTGAAGCAGATCCATTTCACCCTGCTCAGTATGGCAGTGTGGGTAAGTTGTTCAGTTTGAATGAAAGTCTGTGCATGGCTAATATCTGTGTGTTATCTTGCAAGTACTGAATGTGTGAGTCAATGGGTAAAGATAGACAAATGTCTAGTGTGTGTGTGTGTGTGTGTGTGTGTGTGTGTGTGTGTGTGTGTGTGTGTGTGTGTGTGTGTGTGTGTGTGCGTGTGTGTGTGCATGTGTGTGTGTGCACTCTACGTGTGTATGCTTTTGCATGCTGATGAGTGCATACCTTGCGGATTGCCACTGGCTGTGTGTTGTCTTCTTTGTAGTTAGAATTACTCACTATGCTGTTGTTGCAATTGTGTAACTTATTGTCATGCAAACTCACAGGTAATGAGATGGTGCATGTATATGAGACAAGGAATCATTAAATGGCACAAAAGTACTGCAGGGCAAGCTACACTGCTGCACATTAGACTAAACCAAATCCGACGGGATAGTTTTGATTTGATATTCCACCTTTGTGTCGGCCTGTAAGTATACTGAACCATTAAGCTGCCTATCTGTATTGTGTTAAAATGCCTTTTTACTCCTGCTTCTGATATAAGGGCATTATTTTAAGAGATTAAACACAAAATACTCATTAAATCTAATACTTCATATTACAGAAAACAATGTGATAAACCATGCACTGCATAAGTATTGTATAACTTTGCTCACTGTGGATTTTTTTATTTTAAAATGTGTCATTAAATTCTATAAGAGAAAGATGAGGAATGCAGCTACAAAAAGTGAGGTGATTTTTTTTTTCAAAATCCACTGAGTTTCCCACTTTACAGGCCGTACTAAATCAAGCATTACCTTTATCCATTTGACAGTTTAACACCTGATTTGATGTGCACTGATGCCTAAAACTGTACCCATCTGACAAGGTCATCCTATCTTTACTCTGTCTTATTACAATAAATCAGCTTCCAGTTCACATAATCACAGAATTGTTTGCTTGCACAGAAATTTCCTGTGTATTAGGATATGTGAAGAATGTTCTGACCACTAACTGTATGTAAATCTAAACAATTCTTTTTATATTTATTCTTGATAATGCACACTAGATATAATTTATGCATATAAGAGGAAGAAGGACTTAGACACACCCTTTAAACACAGTTCTGGCTTGGTCTTGTATCTAAATATGAGTGAGATCAACCTTTCCTTTGACCCAGTGGTGAAGGTGTTTGCCTTATAAACACAAGGTGCAGGGTTTGAGTCTCACAAGGGATAATTGGCTAGGCTTAAAAAATGTCTCACAAGGGCAGTTAGCCTAATCTATCTATTTATTATAGTGAAATTAAAGAAATTTTAATGAAGTCGACAGTAATGCTGGCGCTATGGTTGGTATTACTACAAAGAGCTCATTAGTTTTTACAGTCCAAAGATGCACTAACAGTCTAATCTGGATCACAGATACAAGTTTTTTAATTGTCATTTTATAGAATGAATCCTTTTCTATTAGTCAGGAATAGGTGCGAGTTAAGTAAATTACATTCAGGCATACACAGTAAGCTACTGTAGTTTAACCACAAACTGATAGTCTTAAATATTTTATAATAGCAGCAAAAAAAATTTATAGAAATAAAATCATTAATCCCGGGTTCCCTAGTGGCATCTGTCAAAATTTGCCACACGCTCTCTCTTTTTCCTAAGAGTGCTTTATAATTACCCCCACGGGATGATATGATAACTTGCTCTATTATGGCAAATTTAAATCTGTGTGTGTCCCCATTTTTACTTATATGTTTGTACAATGCATTATTCATATCTTTAACCTTGATTTTGTACAAGGGGTCATATATACGTTTCCTAAATTGTCTTTCGGTCTTGCGTATATAGAAAGCAGTGCATGACATACACTTTGCCAAATATATTATGTTTTTACTATTATAGCTTCCAGCTCTAAATTTCACAAATGTCTTATTAATGTCATCCAGTCTACAACCTGTCATTTCATTTATAGCTGAACACTGATTACAAGACCCACATTTTCTAGTAGTTTTACTCAGTTTATAAATGTCAGTATCATTTGTTATTTTTTCTAAAAGTCTCTTAATATTCATACCCATTTTATTGACAAAACAGGGTCTTTCTCCTACTGCTTTTTTAACTTCATCATCAACTATCAACATATTCCAATGTCTACTAATAATGTTTTTTATTTCATTCACATAGAGTGAATAAGTCAGAACACAAATTCTATTGTGCGCTAATTCCTCAGGCTTGTCAGTTCTGAGCTTTATGTTATTCAATTCAGTTCCCAATATAGGTGGATATGTTTTACCCCATTCCTTAATAACATAAATAGAAATGTCATTAAGTAATGGCAGGGGATATCCTCTATTTACAAACGTAGATGTAATGTATTTAATTTCTTTTTCCATAACCTCAAAATTAGATGACATTCGAGCTGCCCTTATGCACTGTCCTTTAAATATATTTTTTAACATATGCCTGGGATGATTACTGGTGTATTTCAAATACCCATTAGAGAATGTGTCTTTCCTATATATTTCTGATTGAAACCCCACATTGGTGTGTCTTATATAAGTGTCCAGGTAGGCAATGCCCTCTGTACTGACTTTATATGTAAATTTCAAAAAATCACTTGTATGATTGAGGTAATCAATGAAATCATTAATAATTTCTACTGATCCATTCCACAATACAAAAATATCGTCCAAAAATCTTGTGTAGTACGATATATATTTATAATAATCACTACTGAATAAATGTTGATTTTCCAGTTCAAGCATAATCAAGTTTGCAAAAATGGGGGCACAAGAAGCCTCCATAGCCACACCTTTGGTTTGTTTAAAATATTCCCCCTCAAAATAAATAAAATTGTGATCTAAAACTAGGCCCATCATATCCGTAATTAAATTAATATGATCCCAACAACTCATGTGAGAATATTTTCTCAAACTATTACAAAAATCTTCCAGTCCCTGTTGTTTGGGGATACAAGAAAATAAATCGATTACGTCAATGGTAATGTATATTAAGTTTCTTTTCCAAATACTGGGAGTAAGGTGGGCCATAAACATCCAAGAATCCTTAATAAAATGTGGTATGTTAGCATAAATCGGCTTGACCCATCTATCTATAACCACCCCTATTTGAAAAGTCTTTGATTTACTTCCTGATATAATTGGTCGAAATGGGGGATTTGAGATATTCTTATGCACTTTAGGAAGGACAACTATCGTGGCTAATATGGGGTACCCTACCTTTAAAAAATTGTATAATTCATCTGTGATCCTATTGTCCACAAGATATTCCTCTAAGGCTAAATCAATCTTCCGATAATCTATATTAATTTCATTAATGGAGATTGTTTCATAATTGCCTGTTTCCATCAACATTTTTTGTACCTCATTTATATAATCCATGGTGTTGTACAGGACTATTCCCCTCCTTTGTTCGGTTTCATTACCCGGATGTGCTTATTCCTAGTTAATTCCACCAGACAATTCCTTTCATCTGCATTTAAATTATCCTTTATTTCCTGTTTCTTGTTCAGTTTGTTATATCTATATATATCATGACATACTATTTTTTTTAAAATTGGTCACTTTATTGTGACCTGGTGGTATAAAAGTACTTCTTTTCTTAAACATATTATGTTCATTGGATGATATATAATCAGAATTATTTTTAAATAACATGGCCAAATTAATTCTTCGACAAAATAACTTAATTTCTGTAATAGTATCTACTAGGTTAATTTTACTGTAGGTATATATTTCATTCCTTTAATAAACAAGGAAAATGTTCTTCTTTGATATTAATATTAGTGTAGTTGTAGACCTTTAAATCATTAAGACTATTTACAATGTTCTCAATTTCATCTCCTTCAGTATTCATAACATCAAGTGTGCTATTGTCAGGGGAAGTCAACATACTATGCTCCATTAGTTTATTTTCAGTGTGTACGATGCTTGTATCTAATACCTTTGTTGTCTGTTCCACTGGCCATAGGATTTTATTTATATAAAACCTTTTTTGCTGCTATTATAAAATATTTAAGAATATTTACTAGCACATGACATGTATTGAAGTAGTTTAAATGTTCTATATATATTTTATATATTACATACATTATATGAATTTATATTTATTATTAATAATATTGTTATTCTTATTTTTTAAGGTTTTAAAGGTTATCTTACAGTTTTTAATGACATTAGATGTTTATTATTAACATAATGCTTATTATAAACATATTAGTGTAATGTAGTTTTAGGGTAACAGTTTATACTCATTGACAGAATGTAATGAATTAAACATTCGTATGATCGGTTACACTGTTTTGATACAATGTTGCACTAGCACTTTAAATCTGAGCAAAGGACATTTTGGCGCCAAAAAGTTTTTAAATTGAAGTGTATAAACTGATTTATTTGTTCTGAAGAAGTCTGCTTGTGCAGATGAAAGCGCTTAACATATTAACATATTGGATTTATTGGTTTGTGGAGAGCTTTGTTATTAAAATACTTTTTTCCTGGTTTGAGTCATGTTCACTCACTGCATTAGAAATCATTACATAGACGGTGGGTTGCCGTCTATCAGTTTGTTGTTAAGGTGTCGTTTTTGCGCTATTTTTTGCTAATAAGCTACTGTAGTTAAAGGAAGTGAGCACATCTAATATTAGCAGGCACTCTGATACTATAACTGAAGTGAAATATGTTGTGAAGTAAAACACTACTAGTTAACATTATGCAGGTTGCTGTTACAGAGTAATGCTGAGGAGAGAGAAACTTTTGGCAACAATGGGAAACACCATCTTTAATACATTCTTTTTAATACAAAGTTTTTTAAGGTTCGCTAGCAGATGAATTATTTTACTTCCTTATTTGCAGATATATTATATTTTATAAGTTCCTTTAAGGGTACATTTTACCAAGCTTTACTATTACCTGCATGTGTATCATATTCATATTTGACATACCATGCATATTAAATGGGAGTGGGACTGACATAAAGAATTAATTATTGCAATATACCCAGTACTATAGTGTGTATTATAATGTTTCAGTAATTCACATTTGGCTAAGTATATGTATACAGTACAAAAATAAGACTGTTTATTTTTCTTCATTTGAGATGGATTTGTCTTTTGCCTCCAGCAAAGACCGATATATAGGATACACCAAATGGTGGAGGCAAGCTGGAGCAGGCTGTATTTCACAGCTACAACAGGCTGTATTCCACAGCAAGAGCAGGCTGATTTCCACAGATGGACCCAGCTGTATCCCCCAGCTAGAGCAGGCTGAATTTCCACAGATAGACCCAGCTGTATCCCACAGCTGGATCAGGCTGATTTCCACAGATGGACCCAGCTATATCCCACAGCTGGAGCAGTCTGATTTCCACAGATGGACCCAGCTATATCCCACAGCTGGAGCAGGCTGATTTCCACAGATGGACCCAGCTGTATCCCACAGCTGGAGCAGGCTGATTTTCACAGATGGACCCAGCTGTATCCCACAGCTGGAGCAGGCTGATTTCCACAGATGGACCCAGCTGTATCCCACAGCTGGAGCAGGCTGATTTCCACAGATGGACCCAGCTGTATCCCACAGCTGGAGCAGGCTGATTTCCACAGGTGGACCCAGCTGTATCCCACAGCTGAAGCAGGCTGATTTCCACAAATACCCCCCACAGCTGGAGCAGCCTGATTTCCACAGATGGACCCAGCTATATCCCACAGCTGGAGCAGGCTGATTTCCACAGATGGACCCAGCTGTGTCCCACAGCTGGAGCAAGCTGATTTCCACAGATGGACCCAGCTGTATCCCACAGCTGGAGCAGGCTGATTTCCACAGATGGACCCAGCTATATCCCACAGCTGGAGCAGCCTGATTTCCACAGATGGACCCACCTATATCCCACAGCTGGAGCAGGCTGATTTCCACAGATGGACCCAGCTATATCCCACAGCTGTAGCAGCCTGTATTCTAAGGGTTTGATTTTCTTTGCTATAGCCTTAGTAATGACATATAATTCCAGAAAGGGCAGCATATTGAGTGGTTTTACACAGAATTGTTAGAAAATAGTTATTTTCTGTAACTATCATATGTTTAGTGGTGCAGGCTGCAGAAATGCAGTTTTCATCTATTCTAGGAAAAATTTGGTTTAAATATCTTGCTATTTTAGGGGGAAAAGTCTAAAGCCTTCTTGTAATGTGAGTGTTTCAGAGCATAAGACATCTTCCATTTATGATATACTGATGAGATAAAATATTTAAACCTGTCATCAAGTGAAACAGAGCTTGGCTTCAAGGTTTGAATATATCAATACATTGATTTAAATACATTCTTTCAATAAATTAAAGAAAGAACCTCAGTGAGCTGAGAATTAGCCATTTACTTCAAAGAGTACACTCTACAGTGTTCCTGAAGCTGAAATGCTGTATTCGAGTTTGTTGTTAAATATATCTTCCTTTGATTTGTTTCTAAATTAAGCATCCATCTGGTGACTTCATAAGAGAAAAACATTTAAACAGAGCACATATCTTGTGTACCCTTAATGCTCTGCAGATATGTGGTTTTGTGTGTGTGTGTGTGTTTGTGTATATTTATATATATATATATATATATATATATATATATATATATATATATATATATATATGTATATATATATATATATATATATATATATATATATATATATATATATATAGACAGCCCACTAAATCCGAAACCCAAAACAATGAGACCACATCAACGAAACCCCACAAAAACGAATATTCACAACAATTTAACCCAAAACCACGAAATACCAACACAAACATCACAAACACACACATACTCACACAACAACCCCAAAGTACCTAACACACAATACTAGAAACCATATAGGCAGGGGGGCACCCCCCACACCCCCCTTCTTTATTATTGAAACTCCAAGATCGCACAAATAGACACACAAGGCACACTCACACCCACACATTACATTCTGTCCCATACACACACCACACTCACAACACACACTTACACTCACCACTACCCCTCAAACAGACACTTACACATACATACTTATGGGCATCGGAACACCAGAAGCGCTAAACACAATCCCATAATGTCGGGATTTTAAATTTCGCACTTCTGGGGTTTCGATGTTCTACAGTGTTGAACACATGGTCCAGATCTTCCAAATTTCATTCATATGAACGTTCATTCATATGAAGGGATCCCATATATATATATATATATATATATATATATATATATATATATATATATATATATATATATATATATATAGATAGATATATATATATATATATATATATATATATATATATATATATATATACACACACACAGACACACACACACACACACACACACACACACATATATATTTTTTTGCATTTGGAAAGGCGAGAAAGAGCTTATTCCATCATTTATTGAAAGGATGACCAATATGACCGATTTCTTACAGTTTACCTTCAACGTAGCAGATACTGAGATCAATTATCTTGACATCATGTTAGTTAAGGACACACAGAAGAGTAGACTAAAAAGTACCATCTATAGAAAGCCTACATATTCCAATAGCTTGTTGCATTTTTCTAGCAATCACCCATACTATCAAAAAAGATCGGTCATCAAAGGCCAGATAGTAAATGGTCACGGATGACCATGATTTTAACAAACTTAGGAACATGTTTCTGACAAGAGGCTACCCTCCAAATCTAGTGAATAACATTATTATAGAAGTATCCAACAAGGGAGGACATTTCATACCCCTTCTTTCCACTAGTCTGATAACAGAAGTGAATGCTAGTACTACTGACATTTCAACCACATTAGGTCCACCTAGTAATAATTGTTTGGAAAAGATAATTACATTGTGTCTTTATACACACTTTTTCCTTGGATTTCCAAAAATTAGGGAAATTGTTAACAAAATTGGGATGTCATCAACCATGACAACACCCTTTCAAACATCTTGGAGTGCTAGACCAAAGTTAACTTACAGGAGGGGCCAAAATCTCAAAGCTATTTTAGAAAGACCACCAAATAGGTTCACCTCGAACCGACCTCATGGCATGCACAAATGTGGTGCATACATTGGAAAGGCGGAATTCAGGACTAGGATCTATGAACATATTGTTAACAATGCCTTAGCTAAACACACAATTGAATGTACTGGTCATACTTTTAATTTTGCCATTGTGCATCAAAGGGTTCCTGAAATTAGGGGAGGCCCTTGGCAAATCAAATTAGAGATTGATGAACTTATGTGGCAGGTTCGGACTAGGGCGCACCTCACTCCAGGCATCAATGACAACTTGTCCATTAAATGTGTGCTCAAGTGGTTATCATATAACAGATGACATAACCTATGAGTTAAAACTAAGTTACTTCACATTTGTTTCTTTTACACTTTCACACATGACATGGGCTCATTACAACACCTAGATTTAAAAATGTTTATCTAGGTGACAACTTGTCCCTATTTGCTATATTAGGGTATTACTGATTTATTTAGCAGCACAAATGAGTACACTTTCAAGGAATAACTAGTATTTGTTTGTTTACAAATTTGTGTAAATGTATTTCTGCTTTAATGTTACTATGGTAACAGTGTATTAGGAAATGCACTTCAAGATGATTGGTAAAGTAATTCATTGTTTCACTATTTAAAGTTTCAACATACACTCCTATGCTGTTTGTCTGATGAAGGCTGGAGATTGCTCTGGCTGA